>NC_134085.1:25732690-26035720 GCF_000715075.1 Nicotiana tabacum
GCACTTAGATATCATGTATTAGGACTTTAATTTTTCTCACTAGATACCATGTCTATAGGATTAGCATTTAATTCAATCACCTAGATATCATGTCTATAGGATCGACGCTTAATCATCTTGCAAATCACTAGAGATCCTGCCTATAGGACTTAATATTCGTATGATCAGTTGCATATAGAGACCATGCCTAAAAAATGCGTATGCATTAGGCAAACTATAAGGTAATCAGATTATCACTCTTTTATCAGTTCAACCACGGGTCTTAAAGAATCAAATGTTAGATATCATGCCTATAGGAGTTCGTCTTAAACTCACCTAATTTGTTCAAATAATAATCTGTTAACTGGACTTTAACGTTTAATGTCACGTTTTCCATAAAAGCTCTTACAAACCTGTGTGTTTTTAAACTCTTTAGATCTACATCTTTCTTCCGAAACAGTTCTTTTAAATAACCTTCTACTTAAATGTTTCGCTTAGTCCCTGAAATTATCTTTTGAAAAGAAATAGTCCTTCAACTCGTTTTTTTAAAGTATCCTCACTTCTAAAAAACGCTTTTCACCATTCTCCTGTGTTTTACTAAAACTGTATGCTACTTTTAACTCACTTCTGAACTTACTGTAGTCTTCACTTTCTTTAACTCTTCTGCATTAGGCCATTCCTTTTCTGAAATCAGTACTTTCTGAATAACTCGTCTAAAATGCCTCAACCTCTAACAATTGGATCCGAGTTGCCTAATTCAGACTTGTTATCTAATTCTACGTGTTAAGCTAGTCTGTCCGCTATTTAAGTTTAAATTTAAAGGACCCAACCAGTATGTGCAAGACATGCTAAACTATATGTTATCTGATTTACGGGGTTTATGTGAGCCATACATTTCTGCTTGTTAACCCCTCTATTTGTTACTTGTTTTGTATGTCGAAACTAGTATTTTATCCTTTTAAACTCCATATATGCATCCATCCCTTGCTTCCCTTTAGGATTAGAAGTCCTAATACCCCGGGACTGATAGGTCGGGACGGGTACTAGCATGCAATAAGTAAAACGAGACCAATCGCGTTTAATACCTCAACGGGTGGGAAGGGTAGAATATGGAGATGATGATGGTGCGCTAATATCTCGTGTGAGAATGATCGTTGGATATTGCACCAAAGTGATCCATATTATATTTAAATCTAGGACCCCTTTTTTTCCCTTCTTTAGTTATTGATGTTTTTATTAAATTAATGTTTCTTCAACTAAGCTTTCTCTTTTCAAAATCACTTGTGTCTTTCTTCTTTTAAATTTTTTTTTCAACTTCCTATGTGCAAACTTGCTTGTTTATTCATATTCTTCTTAAAGTCATAACTAAGCACGGCCGGGAACCACACTATTGGATCTTGAGGGGTGCCTAACACCTTCCCCTTGAGATAATCTCAAGCCCTTACCCGAACTCTGGTTTATCTTTCAAAAACCTCCTCTTCTTTAAAAGTGTCCTAATGCACTATAATCATTAGGTGCGACTCTTCAAATTCCATAACCCGATTCCTCGAAAGGGGAATAAGAGTTGTTTTGTCCATAATGTCATAAACCCGATTTCGCTCTTTAGAAAAAGGGGCATCGACAGCATGGCGACTCTGCTGGTGACTTCCTTAAGGCTTTTACCGTTACATGATTTTATGATTTTATTGCTTCCTTTATTGCCTTTATTTTCTGCTTTTAATCATTCCTTCTTGAATATTAACTTGACTCTTCGTGTTTTCTTTCCCTTTAACCGCTTTCCCCTTTACTGCTTTACCATTATCTCAATTACGTTTTATTTCCATGCATTTATTGTAATCTTTACTTTATGAACATGAAAATACGTGCAATTTGTTTCATTATTGTAACCGCATTCCTCAACATCATATTCCACTTGTGCCAAAACAAATCCTATAGCAACGCTTATAATGAGTGGTTGCGCCCTTCCAATATCATAACCCCTAAATGTGGCAAAGTCGTATTTGCGGTAAAACCAGTCGATCAACGGTGTAGTCGACAGTTCCGCGCCTTTCCCTCTTGAGTTGTCCGCTCAAGGGTACCTTGTCTAGCACTTCAAAAATAGAAACCTTACTCTATTTAACTGTTCATGCATCATGGTCAAACTTAGCCAAGTCAGTTATGTTGTCTGCATAATGACTCATTAAGATAGCCTAAACCGAAGTCCAATGGGTTTCCCCAAAACCCAAACGGACACCTTCACGTTGTGTGCATTTATTTGGAGAACTAAATGCCTTTATTGCTAATTGTTGATTTAAGTAGCCGAGTCTGATGGGGGTTAAGGGCCTAACATTTTGTTTTGCAGAAAATGAGGCACGAGGTCCCCAGATTTGGTATGGTATCCAACATCCACCCAAGGTTGCTAAGCTGGTGGGAGGATCTTCATGGTAGTGATCAAACCCTCGTCCGCAAGTACTTAGGGAATTTTGCCCTCACTTCTGGAAATCTAACCCAACAACAAGATCATTGAGGCTGCCACTTTATTTTGGGATGGTGATCGATCAGTGTTCCGTTTCGGAGACTTGGAAATGACCCCTCTGTTAGAAGATATAGGGGGCCTAGCTGGTATCCCTTGGCAGACTCTAGGTTTGCTTATGTCGGAGAATCGCAAAAGTAGAGGCTTTTTTAAGATGATGGGACTCAAGAAAAATCTCGACCTTTCTTGCTTGAAGGACTCCTACATACCATTCGACTTTTTATACGAAAGATATGGCCACAACAAGTCCTATCGCACCTACATGGACGAATTCGCCCTCACCTCTCTGGGACACATACAAAGAAGGGTGTTTGTGTTCATGTTTTGCTTCTTGGGCATGATAATTTTCCCTATGAAGAAGGCTAGGATCCACACCAGACTAGCCATAGTGACCAAGACCTTAATGGAAGGAATCGACGTGCAGTATTTCAGCATAGTACCTATGATCATCGCTGAAATCTTTCGAGCCTTGGGAAAATGTCAACAAGGGGCTCCGCACTTCGAGGGTTGTAATCTGTTACTGAACTTTGGCTCATATAACACCTACAGAAAGGCGACTATAGACAGGAAATCATACGCAGAGATTGGGATGACCATATCGCTTTTCACCACCCAAAACGAAGGGATTTCATGCCCAATATATTTGCTCGGCCGAAGGACGCAAGTGGATGGGTAAAGTTGTTCGAGAATCTAAAAGAAGAGGAAATTCAGTGGATGTTCGAATGGTTCCCAACAGGGGAGTTCATCATCCGTTTTGGAGACGTATCATTCCTCATACTCATTGGCCTGAGGGTAACTCATCCTTACATCCCCCTCTAAGTCATGAGGCAAGCCGGAAGGAAACAAATCATACCCAGGATAGAGAAAATGAGTCATTTCAGAGCCGACTTTCAGGATGATGATAGCCCACACAGGTGTCACGCTTAGCATATGTGGCACTGCAAGCTCGTTTTAGGGAAGCAGTCTATTGAACAAGGCAGGTATCATGTCGGGTGTGTGCCACACTACACAGGTTGGTTGAAGGATGATCACATTAGTTTGGGTCACCCAGGGTTTGTCCATGGTCATAGGCTTATTGATGAAAAGACTGCAGCAAAGGTTAAATACAATCAACTGCGCAAAAGGATGCGAGAATGCGAAAATGAGCACCGGGAAATACAGGAAGCCCATGATAAGCTGATCAATGAGTGGAAGGATATTGCTGTCAACGCCAACAACCGGCTGGGGTATCTGGAGCGAGGCTTAGTGGAATTGGAAGGTAAATTTCTGAAGAGGATCGATGAGTGTCAGAATGCCGAGGGTAATGAAGGTGGGCACTTGGCCCAAGCTTACTTGCTACTGGGACTACGCGAGCTGGTGCAGCTGTACGAGGGAGGCGAGAATGCCGAATCTGGGGAAGGTCCTTCTGGGACCAAGTAGTTAGGATTTTTACTCTTCTGCTTTCTTAAATGTAATAAGGCCGCTGGCCATTAGTGACGTCTTTATCATTTAGTTGTTTTTGACCAGTCATATTTTTATCAATAAAATAAGGCAGTTAGCATTATAAGTTCTCCAAATTTACTTGTTGCTAGGACTACCTCGGGCACAACGAGGCACCCAATTAGGAAGCGATTTATATTCCCGCACAATGTGTTTAAATATTGCAATATTATTTATCAGAATCCGCACTAACCTTTTTACCTTTTTGTTTTTCTTTTATTTTTATTCCCCTCCCCAAAGGTTAGTTCGTGCATTCTGGCACCATCAGCATACTCAACAAGATCCAAGGTTCCTCCACCTCCTCCTACTCCAAGTCCTCCCAGAAACAGGAACAACGGCAGAATGGAAGATACCAGTGCTAGAAAGGAAATCGGAGAGACTTCAATCACCAAGGAAACTGCTGCTCATCTTGAGCAGACTTTGCTAAGGTTCCAGGAGGAGTTGGAACAAGTTCGGAATTTGGCAAGTCTGTCAATCACTCTTCCCGTTAATGATGCCAACAAATCACCGCCATCACCACTAGCCCAATCTGCTCATACCCAAACCCGTAATGCCTGCAACAATGCTCCACCGCTCATCACTGAGCCCCAAAACACCACAAAAGACCATAACACTACAGTCTTTGTGGACACTATGCCACATTACAGTCAGCCAATCGCCAGTGTCATCGAATCAGATGACAAGAAATCCCTCATTTAGAACTTGGCCGCTGAGATCAAGAAGTTGACTAGCCGGATCCAAAGTTTTGAAGGTAACAAAGGTGTTGAAGGGTTGAATTACGAAGACCTCTGTGTTCAGCCAGATGTTGAGCTCCCGGAGGGGTACAAACCTCCCAAGTTTGAACTATTCGATGGCACAGGTGACCCCAGGGTCCACTTGAGAATGTATTATGACAAGTTGGTAGGAGTCAGAAGGGACGAGAAGATCCACATGAAGCTGTTCATGAGGAGTTTGAAGGGTGATGCATTATCCTGGTATATTAGCCAAGATGCGAAGAAATGGAATAGTTGGGTGAACATGGCATCTGACTTTATGGATCGGTTTAGGTTCAACACTGAAAACGCACCAGATGTGTTCTATATCCAGAATCTCAAAAAGAAGCCCATAGAGACCTTTCGCGAGTATGCTACTTGTTGGAGGTCGGAAGCTGCTAAGGTCAGACCGGCCTTGGAAGAAGGACAAATGAACAGGTTCTTCGTCCGTGCTCAGGATCCGCAGTATTACGAGAGGCTGATGCTAATAGAGGGCCAAAAGTTCTCCGATATCATCAAGTTGGGAGAAAGGATCGAAGAAGGCATCAAAAATGGTATGGTCACTAACCTCAAGGCGTTGCAAGCTACCAACAAGGCTTTACAGTCTGGTGGCTCGTCAAAGAAAAAGGATGTAAATTCTGTAATGGCTGCGTAAAGGAACAATTCCCCTATGAAGTACCAAACCTATCCCTCAGCTCCACTCACATATCAACCTTCCCTAAATTACCAAGCACCATTACCCACTTACCAGATTCCACCATTTGTCTACCAGTCATCTCCACCACCCACATATCAACCCATCTCGCCAAGATATTCCCAATCCGCACCCGTATACCAAGCATATAACTCCCAACCTTCCCACTACCCATCACCTCCTTCCCGCCAAAACCTCCCTCGACCTAGACCAAATTTCGACCGCAAACCTCCCAGAAAATATACCGCCATTGCTGAACCAATTGACCAACTATATGAAAGACTCAAAGTAGCCGGTTATGTTACCCCTATCCCTGCCATAACTCCAGAAAATACCTCCCAGTGGATCAACCCAAACAAGACTTGCGCATACCATTCCGGGATGAAAGGCCATACCATCGATGAGTGTCGCTCATTGAAAGACAAGATTCAGAATCTGATTAACAACAAGATCATTATAGCAAAGGAGCCCGCTCCTAACGTCCGCAACAACCCTCTGCCTGACCACAAGGGCGGAGGCATCCACATGATTGAGATAGAAGATGACTGGGACCCCAAGGGGTCAATCGGTTTGATAGATGAAGGAGACGAGCCTAAGAAGCCAACAATTACTCTCATTTCCATTGTTGTCTAGATTCAGCCCTCTGAGGGCGATATGGTAAATGAGTCTGTACCACTCAAGTTTGAAGCACCTCCTGCAAAGGCACCAAAGCCAATTAAGGTGGAGTTTGGGATTCCAAAGACGCCTGCGCCATTCAAAGTTACTGTGTTACCTCCCAAGTCACCGATTCCAGTCTCCATGACAAACGTAACCCCGTTCAATATAAATGTTGTACCTTGGGATTACACCGCTGAGGCTATAAGGAAAGTAAAGACATACACTGGGGAAGCGACCGCTGCACAGGGCATGACTAGGACAGGTAGGGTATACACCCCAGAACATTTGGTTGAGTCCAGCAAGCAGGCCTCCGGGCGGGCTATTGAAACTGGACCTGACGACCTCTAGAGGAAGGTACAGGCCAAAGAGTATTTGGTCGTCGAGCAACTGAACAAAATGCCAGCAGAGATTTCTATTCTGGCTCTTCTATAAAGCTCTGAGGCACATAAAAACACCTTAATGAAAATACTGAGTGAAGCTTATGTTCCCAACAACATAACAGGAGGCGAAATAGCAAACATGGTGGGGCAGATACTGGAAAGCCACAAGATCACCTTCCACGAAGATGGATTACCGCCAGAAGGGCTTGGTCACAATAAAGCATTGCACATCACTGCGCAATGCGAGGATCACTTTATCACTAGGATTCTAGTCGACGGGGGATCCAGCCTCAATATTTGTCCGTTGGTAACTCTCAGGACATTGGGTAAGGGATTGCACGAGATCAAATACGGGGCTATCAGTGTCAAAGATTTTGATGGATCTCAGAGGTCCACCATTGGGGAAATTAACTTATGCCTGTAGATGGGACCCACCTGGTTCAATGTCGAGGTCCAAGTCCTTGACGTACCAGTGTCCTATAATTTGTTGCTAGGACGACCCTGGATCCACGCTGCTAGGGATGTGGCGTCAACTTTGCATCAGGCTAAAAAATTTGAATGGAATCATCAGGAAGTAATCATCCATGGAGACGGTAGCAACCCTATATATAGTCGCCAGGCCATCCCGATGATCGGAGGTAGAAGGAAAACCGGTGGAGAAATATACCATCATATCGAGCGAGTCAACGCCATAGACAAAGACAAGTGGTGGGATAACAAAATTGAGAGCATTCTGAAATGGAGTGGATACGAGCCTGGAAAGGGGCTTGGCAAGAATCTCCAGGGCATCACCAAGCCTATCCAGTTGAAGAAGCATGGAACTACTTTTGGCCTAGGTTATGAATACACTTGGGAAGAGTTCAATGACTGGTCTCCACCATGGCGCAGTCCTTACTACCCGCTGGAGCACCCTCTACCTTAGTTAGAGCAGACTTTTCAGCCAGCTGATGTCATATATGGATCAGAGGAAGATGAGACACTGGCAGCAATAAAGAACCTGTTTCTGGAGGATGATATGGATTTCTGTGTTATCTTCAAGGAGGAAGGGGGAGGGAGGCCCTTCCGTTCAAGATGTGAACCGAGGAGAGCACCTCGTCAATTGGTCAATCAGGGCCACCAGTGCCCGGAGAGCATCAGGGTAGCAAGGCTAAACGGCGCATATGCATCACACTTTACTTTTAGTTGATTTTACTTCTCCGCATTGTCTTTACTTTTGAAAAGAGCTCCGATGTTTTAAATGATTATGAAAAAGCATTTTCCAAGTTTATCTTTATGTTTATCTCTTATTTATTTTCTCTACCATTTACTTTATTTTACACAGCATTACTATTACATATCTTGATGATGAACCAACGACTGTGGCTTACAACGAGACAGTGCGACAAACGGACATAGATTCAGAAGAAGACGAAATACCAGAAGAGGTTGTCAGGGAGGTCAAGAATTTTGAGAACAGGCCTAAGTGTAATTTAGACGAAACCGAGGTCATTAATTTGGGGAGCGCGGAAAATGTCAAGGAAACACGTATCAGCGTACACTTGTCACCGTCAGAAAAGGGAGAATACACAGAGTTTTTGAAAGAATATAGGATATATTCGCTTGGTCGTATGATGATATGACCGGTCTCAGCACATCCATCGTGGCTCACAAGCTGCCGACAGATCTGGCATGCCCACCGGTCAAACAGAAACTCAGAAAGTTCAAACCAGACATGAGTTTGAAAATCAAAGAAGAAGTCACCAAGCAAGTCAAAGCCAGGGTTCTCAGAGTAGTGGAGTATCCAACATGGTTAGCCAACGTTGTGCCGGTACCAAAGAAGGATGGGAAGGTTAGAGTCTGTGTCGACTACCAGGATCTCAACCGGGCCAGTCCTAAGGACGATTTCCCTTTACCAAATATACACATACTGATTGATAATTGCGCCAAACATGAGCTCCAGTCGTTCATCGATTATTTTGCTGGATACCACCAGATATG
Organism: Nicotiana tabacum; assembly: GCF_000715075.1. Classification (NCBI taxonomy): domain Eukaryota; kingdom Viridiplantae; phylum Streptophyta; class Magnoliopsida; order Solanales; family Solanaceae; genus Nicotiana; species Nicotiana tabacum. The sequence continues at coordinate 25,741,121 of NC_134085.1, forward strand.
GATGGATGAAGAAGATGTAGAGAAAACGACATTCATCACGCCGTGGGGAATGTACTGTTACAGAATAATGCTGTTCGGTTTAAAGAATGCTGAGTCTACCTACATGAGAGCCATGACCACAATCTTTCATGATATGATACATAAAGAGATCGAGGTATATATGGACGACGTCATCATTAAATCCAGGAAAGTTGCAGATCACATGGGAGATTTGAGAAAATTCTTCAACAGACTGAGGAGGTACAACTTGAAACTGAATCCCGCCAAGTGTGCATTTAGGGTCCCAGCCGGAAAGTTATAGGGTTTCATTGTGAGTCACCGGGGAATAGAATTGGATCCGTTAAAGGTCAAAGCCATTCAAGAGCTGCCACCGCCAAAGAACGAGAAAGATGTAATGAGTTTTTTGGGAAGACTAAACTATATTAGCCGATTCATAGCTCAGTCCACTGTCATTTGTGAACCTATATTCAAGATGTTAAAGAAGGATGCCGCCACCAAATGGACTAATGATTGTCAAAAGGCCTTCGACAGAAAATCAAAGAATACTTATCGACACCGCCAGTCTTGGTTCCACCTGAGCCAGGGAGACCTCTATTGCTTTATCTTACAGTGTTGGACGGGCCATTTGGTTGTATTCTGGGACAACATGACGAGATAGGAAGAAAGGAGCAAGCCATATACTACCTCAGCAAGAAGTTTACCCCATACGAGGCCCAGTATTCTCTTTTAGAATGCACTTGTTGCGCTCTAACCTGGGTGGCTCAGAAATTGAGGCACTATTTCTGTGATTACACCACCTATCTCATATCCAGGATGGATCTATTGAAGTATATCTTTCAGAAGCCCATGCCTACCGGCAAGCTTGCCAAGTGGCAGATACAGTTAAGTGAATTTGACATCGTTTATGTTACCCAGAAGGCAGTCAAAGGACAAGCCTTGGCAGATCACCTCGCTGAGAATCCTACAGGAGGAGAATACGAACCTCTAAAGACGTATTTTCCTGATGAGGAGATAGCCTTCATTGGAGAAAACATTGCAGAATCCTATGACGGCTGGAGGCTGTTTTTCGACGGAGCCGCAAATTTCAAAGGAGTGGGTATAGGAGTGGTCTTGGTATCAGAAACCGGTCAGCATTACCCAGTATCTGCCAAGCTCAGATTCCTGTGCACCAACAATATGTCCGAGTACGAAGCCTGCATCTTAGGGCTCAAGCTGGCAATTGACATGAACATTCAGGAACTATTAGTGATCAAAGATTCGGACCTACTCATACATCAGGTTCGAGAAGAATGGGCAACCAAGAATTCCAAAATACTCCCCTATCTGCATCACGTACAGGAGTTGAGGAAAAGATTCAGAAAGACAGAATTCTAGCATGTTCCCAGAGTACAGAATGAGTTCGCTGATGCTTTAGCCACTTTATCATCTATGATCCAGCATCCCGATATAAACTTTATTGACCCTATCCAAGTCAAGATTCACGACCAACCAGCTTATTGTGCTCACGTCGAGGAAGAAGCCGACGGGAAACCTTTGTTCCACGACATCAGAGAATACTTGACAAAAGAGAGTACCCAGAGCTTGCCAATGCTACTCAGAAACGAACATTTCGGAGATTGTCCAATAACTTCTTTCACAGCGGAGGAGTCCTGTATAGGAGGACTCCCGATATAAGATTATTAAGATGTGTCGAGGCAAGAGAAGCAACCAAATTATTGGAGGAAGTGCATGCAGGGACCTGTGGGCCGCATATGAATGGTTTTGTTTTGGCAAAGAAGATACTCCGAGCAGGGTATTTTTGGATAACCATGGAAACAGACTACATCCGGTACGTCCGAAAATGCCACCATTGTCAAATACATGCAGATATGATAAAGGTACCTCCAAACGAGCTTACTGCAACAAGCTCACTATGGCCGTTCGCCGCTTGGGGAATGGATGTCATTGGACCAATTGAACCAGCCGCGTCAAATGGGCACAGGTTCATCCTAGTGGCAATTGATAACTTTACTAAATGGGTTGAAGCAGCATCATATAAGGTAGTCACCAAGAAAGTAGTAGATAATTTCGTCCGAGATCGTATGGTTTGTCGGTTCAGCATTCCGGAATCAATCATCACTGACAACGGTTCTAATCTTAACAGCGACCTGATGAAAGCAATGTGCAAAACATTCAAGATTAAACACAAGAACTCCACGGCTTACAGACCTCAAATGAATGGAGCTGTAGAAGCAGCCAATAAGAACATCAAGAAAATACTAAGGAAGATGATTGAAAAGCACAAACAGTGGCATGAGAAGTTGTCGTTCGCCTTACTGGGTTATCGTACCACGGTCCGCACATCAACCGAGGCCACTCCCTACATGCTGGTTTATGGTACAGAGGCGGTCATCCCTGCTGAGGTAGAAATTCCTTCCTTAAGGGTCATACAAGAAGCATAATTAGATGATGCAGAATGGGTCAAGAGTCGCTACGAGCACTTAGCCCTGATAGACGGAAAAAGAATGAATGATGTCTGTCACGGTCAATTATATCAGAACAGAATGTCCAGAGCCTTCAACAAGAGAGTCAAGCCAAGGAAGTTCGCGCTAGGGCAATTAGTATTGAAGAAGATATTTCCACATCAAGACGAAGCCAGAGGGAAATTCTCTCCTAATTGGCAGGGTCCGTATATGGTGCATCGGTTTCTAACTGGAGGAGCCCTTATTCTTGCAGAAATGGACGGAAAAGTCTGGCCGAAGCCTATCAACACAGACGGAGTGAAGCGATACTACATTTGATCATATGATTTGCTTTCATGATGTAATTTGAACTACGCCTGACCTGATTCCCGTTTAAGAGGGGATATGTAGGCAGCCCTATGGGTTCGGTCACATTTTAATAAAAATCCCATTTCTTCCCCACTATTGGAACTGGGGCAGAATTTTGAGGAGGACCCTCAAAATTCTGGAGCCAATCCGCATTCGATCATGCAGCACAGCCGTCAACAGCATCATCTACTAAATTGGGGAAGAATTTTGAGGAAGACCCTCAAAATTCCGGAGCCAGCGAGGTTGTCGTGTCTTGAACCACATTGCAGTTGTTGGTTCATCCAAAATAAAATCAATTTACATATATATGTACTTGCATTATGTTTACTAAGTCATGCACAAGCATCATTCGCATCACCATCGTGATACACGACACCAAGAGCTGGAGGATACGAACTAACCCCCCCCATAAAACTAACAATTTTATTCTTTGGATGCAGGAATTCAGGCAACGAATCGAAGAATATTTGCTCTTCAGAATCAAAAACCCTCCATGGGGTCACTATCTGCACTCGACACTCCCCATCAGTCTTAATGTCGCAAAATCGCCCCCCAGAATTCAGGTCGCAAAGAAAAACGCACCCACCCTTCAGAGCCGAGACTCTCAAAGCAATCACCCATTTCACAAAGGCTACTATCTACGCCCAGCATCCCTCAGCAGTGACGATATTGCAACCGACTATCAGCTAAGAAAATTACTACTATACCTCCATCATGCATAAGGCTACTTTCTGCCTTTCGAGACTAAGCTCTGTCTCCATCTGCATCTTGCATAAGGCTACTCCTCCATCCTGCATAAGGCTGCTTTCTACCTTTCGAGACTAAGCTCTGTCTCCATTTGCATCTTGCATAAGGCTGCTCTCTGCCTTCCGAGGTTAAGCTCTACCTCCATCCTGCATAAGGCTACTTTCTGCCTTTCGAGACTAAGCTCTGTCTCCATCTGCATCTTGCATAAGGCTACTTCTAAGCATGTGATTTTTTCCCTATGAAAGAATTACTCCCAAAAAATTCAAAATAAAACGATTTTCCTTTGTGTGCAATTTTGAGAAATTTTGCGGCATTTTAGGATAATTATTTGTATTTGTCCATGCATGTTTATTTGTTAAATTAATAAAAAAATACAAAAATATGTCACATTTGCATTTAGGATTTAATTCTACAATTAGGAGTAATTAAGTTTGTTTTACAAGAATGAAAATTACAAAAATATGCATCGTTTGCATTTTTAGCATTCAATGTCAAATTGTGCAATTTTGTTTTAATTGGTGTTTAATTATGTATGATAAATGTTGCTAGGAATTAGTTAGTATTTTTGATAAGTTAATTTAGTTTGTAACTTAATTTAGAATTTTAGTTTTTAGAAAAGTAAAAGAAAAGAGAGCAAAAAATAAAGGAAATCGGATTTGGGCCACCCTAGTTGGACCTAAAATCAGGCCCAAAACAATCCCCCAGATCAGGTCCAATTTGGTCAAACTTTGAGACGCCTCAAACGGTGTCGTATTGGCCCCTTTTAATCGGAGCCGTTAGATTAAATCGATCCAATGGCCAGGATTTCATCTCCCTACCCATTCCAAACCCCACCCATTACCCGGTTTGAACCGACCCCCAACCAAGGCCAAACGGCACCGTTCCACATTAAGTGAAAGATCCTGGCCATCGATCTCACTTCATCCTGGCTAGGATCAAACCACCCCTTATGTATATAAACCTAACCCCTTTACCCTGCCCCCCTATCTGAACACCCCCCCTTCCGTCGTCTCTCTCAGAGACAAGCCAAGCATCCCCATCTCAAACACTAGCCGCCACCCCTCACTCTCGCCGTAAACTCGGCAACCACGATGCCGATGACCACCAAAATAACACCCCTGATACACCCAACCACCCTGAACACAAATTTGTTAGCATCTTGCCTCGAATCATTCCCCATCGTCTCGAATCTTCGTTTGAAAGTTCGAGCAAAACCCCAATCTACACCAACCAACCCCAGATTCACACCGGTTACTACCCTGGCCTCACTCGTGACCAAACCAAGTTTGGTTTGTTTCCAATCTAACCAGAAACCCTCGAATCCCCAAAACACCTGTATGAACCTTAGAAATCCAAGAAGTTGGGGGTCTGTCCAAATCAAAAGAGGATTGGGGTCTAATAGACCTTAATCGACGTGTCCTCAGTTGAGAACACCTCGATTAAAGTCCGTTCTACCTCAAATGATCAAGTCTGGTTCAAGCCTGGGCCACTTTGTTTTTTTTAAAGCTTCCAAGATAAGTTTCTCTTTCCCCTTCTGTTGTTGTTGAATTCCATTTGGGTTTGTTAGCATGTCTAGTTAATTTGGTGATTTTACTGATATTTTCTTTCAATTTTCTCCATCTTCATAAGACCTTTTTTATTTGGTCGACTATTCTTCTATCCATTGTTAAATACGTGTGGTAAGATACATATCGATTTGATTTATATCATCGAGTGTTTAATTCATGTAGTTTCCCTATTTTGCGCAAAGCCGCTGGAACCTGTTGGTGGCCTGTTTGGTCTTATTTGTCTATCGATTAGTTTTATATGTTATAACTAGTATAGTCGATTGGATAAATGTCATCATTTAGTTTTACAGGGTTGAATGTTCGAATAATCTGATTCATATAGCCTCACATGTTTGATCGAACCATTATTTGAATTTAGCTGTGAATGGTTTGTGGTTGCAGTGCAATTAGGAAATAGTTAGAAATCAATCTTGAGCAGTTGTTCAGATTTCTGAAGCTTAGGGTAAAACAATAATAACTAGGGGATTCAGGGTAGTTTGGGGATTGAAAAGTTCACAAATTGGTTAGTTTAAGAGGGCTGACAGTAGGGTACTGAAATGTGATTAAATTACTACAATTATTTATTAATAGTGGGGAACAAAACTTGATAGCATGGGGTAATTGAATATTATAGGCTACCCATACCTTTTGGGCAGAAAATACATGATAGGGGCTGTCAAGAGGATGGGCATTTCTGATTAGTTTTAAGGGTTATGGGCAAAGTTGAAGAGGTAGCCTGGTGCTTGCCCTTTTGGCCTATAAATAGGCTCATTTAGAACAATAGAAGGGGGCTGAACACTAAGATTTCAGAATTTTAAAAGCTCTTAGCTGCTGGTTTTTCTTAACCTTCATAAGTCAGAAGATATTGAGTTGAAATAGGCTGAAAGTTGAGCTAATTTTCCAGAGCTAAAAGAGTAGTTTGAGAGATAAAAGAGGTCTTTTCTGTTGCACTATTGAACATCAGTACTGTAGCTGGTGCTGTTTTATTGGGTCTTCTGAGGTTTTCTTTTCACTGATTCTGTGGAGTTCTGTTAGTACTCAAAATCTGCACTGGTTATTGGTTACTGTTAACACTGGTTGTTGCTGTTTGGTTTTCTGAAGTTACTACTGGGTTTTTCTTAAGTTGCTACTGAGTTTTGGTCTGTTATTGGGCTGTCTCTGTTACTGTTACTGGTTTGGGGCTGTTCTATTGACTATGTTGCTGTGTTGTTGCATACTGCTCTGCTGATCATCACCCTCTTCTTCTTTTATTTCAATACCAGGTACACTTTCGAATAGACTATGATGTAGCTAGGAGGTGTACACGTGAAATGAAATGTTTATGGGAATTAATGTATCATGTGGTGTACCTATGGTTTAACCAATTATGTGATAAATATTTGTATAGTTTCATTTTTACAACTCAATAAGAATGCATGATGTACTCTTTCACTTAATTGGGACTGTTTATTTAGCTATAGTGGTAGCCATCAGTTGAAGATCCAATTGTAGTTAGTTATGTAGTTGGTAGAATGAACAAATAGTTAACAGATTAGCTGTTTAGATTTCATCCCCAATTGGTTTTGGTATTTAAGGCAGACTTTAATAGGTTTGTGTTTAATTCCATTAGTCTCAATCACCTACAAATGATAGTTTAAATCGACTTGGAGAATGGTTGGTCTGCTTTCTTTAGCGTTTTTGCCAACCTCGTATGCATATTATAATTTCAGCTTTAGTAGTTCCTTTATAGAATAAGGTACGAAACAATCTTCCATTTTTCGAGTTCGGGTGCATTTTTCTGTTAGCATCTAGTGTAAACCTAATAACCAATAAGAAGCCTGAACTCGCTAAACATATAAATCAATTAAGGCTTTTTCTTCTTTCGTATTTAGAGACGAACTTAATAGAGAAAATGTAGTCACTTTAGGATTATCCTTTAAAAATAAATGAGACGAGCCTCGCCAAATAAAAAGGTACAAACTGTGGGGCCCTCAATAAATGTACATTTTAACTACTTAGACTTCGGGAAGAGCCGTTTAGCAAACTTCACGGCCGTCCCCAGAAATAAGAACGCGATAGGCTCTTTAGGCGCGTGTTTAATAATCCCACCTTCTTAAATTCGGATGTGCATTTCATGCAACCCAAATCCAAATCCCAAAACGCCGATTCGGATGTGTTCAGGATTGCGGGTTCATTTCATGCGGCGCAATCCAAAGACATGTCTCAGATGAGGTTCAATTCTCTTTAAATAAAAGTGGTTAAAAGTTAAAATTAGCACATAAGTTACAACATGTATTAAAATCAAGTAAATAAGTTGAACATGACAGTTGAGCGGCCGTGCTAGAACCTCGGAACTCGGGAATGCCTAACACCTTTTCTCGGGTTAACAGAATTCCTTATCCGGATTTCTGGTTCGCAGACTGTTAAACAGAGTCATTCTTTTTTCTCGATTCGGGATTCAACCAGTGACTTGGGACACCATAAATCTCCCAAGTGGTGACTCTGAATCTTAATAATAAATCCTGTTTCGATCGTCCTTAAATTGGAAAAACTCCTTCACCCCTCGTGGGGCGGTAAAAGGAGTGTGACAGCTCTGGCGACTATGCTGGGGATATCCAAACCCAGAACGTTTTGTTCAGGGTTCAGAATTCGAGCTTGAAATAATTGTTGTATTTGGCTTTGTTTGATTTTGTTACATGATATGTACCTAATGTGCTAATTGATTGTCTTTTACCGCTTTGATATTATGTGAACTGTATATAAACTATGTCGAAACCCATCTCCTCTCTGAGTCTTCTGAATCACGAAAAAGGGTGTACTTCGTACGACTTATTTTCTGTATAGTGTCAAATCCCAATTTAGAACGAGGTTTGGATAAGTTGCAAAGCCGGTGAAGCTTCTGTATTCCCGGATTGCTGCCTCCCCCTCGGCTCGAGCTGTCCGCTCGGGTAAGCCAGGTCTAGAACAAACACCCAGGTTCTGAACCTAGAATAACTCAACTTCATGTCGGATCCCTAGTAGGAACGTTTATCTGCATCATGTGCATTTTTGACTTAGGGGACTCAACACAGGGGTTGGGTCCGTCTAGGAATAGCAACCTGAAACAGAAAAGACCATCCTGATGCATCTTACTTACTGCTTGTGCATTTTATTTGCTTTGGACTTGCATGCTGATCGGTTTTGAATATTGGGAAAATTTAAAAAAAAAAAGAAAGAAAAATAGCAGTGTATAGGGTTAATTTGCTGCTTTGAAAAAAATAACAATGTCCAAATAGTGTCGAAACTCTGCCGAATTTTTTAAAATATATATATATATATATATATATATATATATATATATATATATATATATATGTATTTTTTGAAATTGTTGAAAAAGAGTCTTATAGAAGAAGAGTTTGTTTGTTGAAAATGAAAAGAAAAAAAAAGTCGTTGTTCTCGTTTTCAAAAATAGAAAAGCAAAATAGTTTGTCTTGCCATGAAAAATGAAAATGAAAAAGAGTCTTGATTGTTGTTTCAAAATAGTTTATTTGCCAACGGAAATGAAAATATGTTGTTTTTTTTTAAAAAAAATAGTTTGTTTAATTTGGCGAACTACGCCGGTTTGATTCTCACCGGATGTGAGATACGTAGGCAGCCCTAATCGGGTCCAACCTCCCCTTTTGCTGAAATAACCGAAATATGTCAAATGTTAATTTCATCAGAAAAATAAATCGAGTAAGGTTGTTTTGCCATAAATAGCCGAATGTTCCCGAAAGGGACGCCGGAAGGCTGAATTTGCACAAATGGCCATTTTTGTGATTTTTTGACCGGTAGACCTACATAGCCTTAAAATCTTCGTCCCCGAAGTGCTGAAAGGTCGTATCTGAAAACCGAGTCCTTCATCTTCAAAATTAAAAATGGAATATAGATAGTTTTGTTTTGCGTCGAATAAAAGTTTTTCCTTCTTTAATCACCTTAATAAATGTGCAGGATAAGCACAAATCAAAATGAACCATTCTCAGTCTTTAGCGAGGTCCCTCTACAACTCCACATGTGGTGGAATGATCTGAAAGACGATAGTAAAGAGATAGTGGGAAGAATTTTGGGAGGTTTTGTCAATCCGTTGAATATCAAGTCGAGGACAGATATCCTCGAGGCTCTAATACCGTTCTGGGACCCAACCCACAATGTATTCCGTTTTGTTGACTTTGAACTTTCACCTACACTAGAGGAAATCGCAGGATATGCGGGATTGAATGGGAAATTAAGGAGACAATATTTGCTTTCACCAAGACCAGTATCTCCGCACGGGTTTTTGGATTTGCTAAACATTAGTCGGAATGTGCAAAGTGATGATTTGTCGAGAGGATGATGCGCTCTCCAATTCTTATATTAACGGTATGGTACTCCTCAGGGTTTTGAAGAGCCAAACCTCGGACTAACTCATGCTGGGAACAGGAACAAGTGGGAGGCGAGACGTACTTTGGCATTCATAACAGCATTCCTGGGGATCGTGGTTTGTCCACGCAAAGATAAGAAAATAGAGATAGGCCTTGTAGGGATGGCTGATGTTGCAATCAAAAAAATTAACAGTACTGTAGTCCCTTTGGTTTTGTCCGAAATCTACCGAGCCTTAACTATATGCCGAGAAGGAGACAATTTCTTCCAGGGATGCAATCTGTTACTCCAGCTGTGGATGCAAGAACACCTCTGTCACCGAGTAGGATACATGAATCACGGTTTGACCGAAAAATACTGTATCAGTGGTTTTGAGAAATGGATGACAGGCGTTGTATTCCCCGAAGGTGTCGAAGCGTGGCTTGCACGATTAAGGTCAATAACAACCGACCAAATTGAATGGGCATTTGGGTGGTTGCCTGATACTGAGGTAATATACATGGCGGCCGAGGAATGTCATATCCTTTTGATGGGAGTTCGCAATATCCAACCATATGCTCCTCATCGGGTATTGCGCCAGCTAGGAAGATTTCAGGTAATTCCCACTGATGGGGATCTAAGCAAGCACGCCATTGAGTTGAGCCCAGGAGTCGTATTCGCCGAAGGAAAAATTAGAAAGCTGTGGCATGAATGTAGATTTCTTGAGCCCACTATGGTTCGAGAACTGGCTAAGGGTGAGGTAGACCCAAAGTACAATGTTTGGTTCGGGAGAAGGTTCCATATTCGTCAGAGACCTGCTAAAAGAGCTCATGTCCAACAATTTACGGATTATTCGCAGGAACAGTGGGGATGGTTAGCGAGAGAAGAAGGTTACCGGGCTGAAATTGAGAAGCTGAAGCGACAAGTTGAAAGGCTTATATTTGAGAACAGCGTGCAAGTCACCTCGGAGCAGGGTGAAAAGAATAAATTAACCAAAGAAAACCAGGCACTGAAAGCCCGAATTCGCCAAGTCAGTAAGAGTAACAACGACCGACAGAAACGTCGCTCGGATGAAAGGTTGATAGCAGAGTTGAAAAATCAAGTCAGAAAAATCCAAGAGGACTTGGAGAGATTCGAGGCTTGCATAGCAAGAATACGGGTCAGATGGGCAAAAGGTACAATGGCACGGAGAAAGCATCTACAACAAGTCATAAGGGATTCTGAAATAAACATTGGACTATTTAGAGAAACAAACTCCACTCTTCAGGAGCGGATCTGTAAATAAGCTCGAGATGCCCTCGCAGACAGAAGGCGCTATTATGATTTAATGGCCAGAATGGAAGAACAAATGGAGAGGTTTCAGGATCGACTCGCCAACAATGCTCAAATACTGGGACTAAAGAACCGGCGAATAGAGCAACTGTTCGGGGAAAGGGATAACATCCGGGGTAGGATTGATGAGATTGGGCACAACATCTACATGAGATGCCTAGCATGTGAGCAAATACGTCGTGATACCCTTCTTGCCTCCATCATGGGCTACGTCCACCGGATCATGAATGAGTTGAAGAGCTTGCAAAGGGGTCTTACACCGAAGCCCGCGGAAAGGCCGAACGATGCCTCGTGAGCACCTAATTTGAAATCTTTAATGTATCCCTAGTTCGAGTCTTGTTTGTTGACTTTATGGGTCAGTTATCTTCCCATATGTTGTTTTTTCATCGAGTCAGGTTAAGAATTTTGGAATATGTATTTTGCTGTTCTTTGTTTAAAATGAGTAGCTTGTACTAGCAAATTTTGGTGATGAATTGAATGATTCCAAAAAGAATTTTGTGTCTTTACTTTGCGGCAGAACTGCACCCGGTCTGATTCATGCGGGGATGTGATACGTAGGCAATCCACATAAGATTCGACCACCACTAAAAAAAATATATGTTACCAAATCTGAACTAATAGAGAGGAAAACGGAGGGTTCCCAAACACTTTAAAGGCACAAATAAAGCAAGCCGGGATGATGCATGCGGTTGAAGCAAAAACATGTTAGAAATGGTTAACTGCTTAGGAACATTGCATCCCCAACGTGCAATTACCAAATCTGTTAAACTCTAACGCTAACAAGTTTGTTGTTTTCCAAAAATATCAGACAGTTAGTTGTTAAAGCGTTCTGGCATCACATCATTATCAAACAAGATCCAAAGGACCTATACCAATAATCATGACTACTTCAGAAAACAGTGTCGAGGAAGAAAGGCCAGTAAGCCAGTTGCTGAAAGAAGCAATGGAGAAGATAGAGAGGATCGGATTGGAAATGAACGTGATGCAGTTAGCCTTGGCTAAAGTACAAAAGAGCCCTGAACCACCCGTTACTCTTACACTAGGGAATATGCCGGAATACCCTCACCCTGGCCCTTCAACAAGCCTCCCGAATCACTACTATTATCAGGGGAGAAACCCCTATGATTCCCAAGCTCCACCACCCCATCAACATTTCCCACCACCAAATGTTCCTGCTTTTATGGGACCCACACCAGCCACGCTGCAAAGATCAACTAGTGAGCCATTGTTTCAGGCTCACGATGCGCAATACTATCCCCCTGAACCCACATTCAATGCAGCAGAACCACATACCTATAATCCACACTTGGAGGTCCCGGCGGAGATTGAAAAGCCGGTTAAGGTTCCAGAGCAGGATGAGGTTCGCCTGCAATGGCGCGCGCCGACTCCCCAAAACGCATATGCACCTCCACAGAACACATACCCTCCACCCCAAAACGCCTATCCTCCACCAAGGGCCTACAGGAACCCTCCAGGGGCAGGCTTTCGAGGAAATCAAGCTTCTAGAAATGAAAGGCTACAGAGACAGAAAGCCTTTACTGAGTTGGGAGAAACCTATACCTCCTTGTTCCACAAGTTGAGGCAGTTAGGTTTGTTGAGTCATGTCGAGCCTATGTGGCCAAACCCCCCACCCCAAAATTTGGACCAATCGATAAGCTGCGAGTACTGCTCAGGAATGCTAGGGCATGATACCGAAAAATGTTGGAGGTTTAAGCGTGCAATACAAGATCTTATTGACGCCAACAAGATCGAGGTCCAGACGCCGGAGGCACCTAACATCAACCAGAACCCATTGCCAGTGCACCACGAAGCTCACATGATCGAGTTGGTGCACAAAGGAAGGGAGCCAAAGAAACCCTCACAGACAGTGATGATGATCCGTGCCACTCCGAAAGAAAAATCGACCGGTGGGGAAGTAGGGGTACAGTTGAAGGGGGAAGATGTCAAGCCAGTGGTGATATTAGGGAAGAATCCATCCACCGCAACAAAGAAACCAGAGCCAACCAAATTGGTGGTATCAGGAGCATCGTCTGCACCCGTAGTTGTTGTGAAAAGAGTCTGCAGGGAACCGGTCATCATAAAGCCGGTAGTCTAATTGTCAGTGATTGATATCAAGGCTGTGACTTGGAATATGAAAAGGCAGTGGTAATGTACAAGGGAAAGCAAGTGGAGGAGGATAGTTGTGAGGCGCAGGGACTGACTCGATCGGGACGGTGTTTTACTCCAGTGGAGTTGAGAAGATCCAACCCAGCAGTAACAAAGTAACCCGTGTCAGAAGAAGAGGCAGAGGAATTCCTGAAAAAGATGAAAGTGCAGGATTACTCCGTTGTCGAACAATTGAAGAAAACACCGGCCCAGATCTCGTTGTTATCACTATTAATCCATTCGAACGAGCATCGCCGGGCCTTAATGAAGATACTAAATTAAGCTCATGTGCCCAATGAAATTTCAGTGAACCACCTTGAAACGATTGCCAACAAAATTTTTGAGGTTAACAGGGTAACATTCTCTGATGACGATTTGCCAGTGGAGGGCACTGAACATAATAAAGCTCTTTACTTGACTGTCAAATGTGAAGATTAGGCAGTTACTTGGGAGTTGGTGGATAACGGTTGAAGTGCCAATATTTGTCCATTATCCACACTGAACCAGTTGAATATTGGCCATGAAAGAATCCACAAGAACAGCGTTTGCGTCAGAGAATTTGACGGAAGTGGAACAGACACCGTGGGGGATATTGTACTCGCGTTGACCATCGGCCCGGTCAAGTTTACTATGGAGTTCTAGGTATTGGATGTCGCGGTATCTTATAACCTTTTGTTGGGGCGACCGTGGATCTACGTGGCCAAAGCAGTACCATCCATTTTGCATCAAATGGTCAAGTTTGAATGGGACAAACAAGATGTCGTGCTGTATGGGGAAGACACTACGTGCACCATGGGAGGTACCATTGTGCCATTCATAGAAACCAACGATGACAAAGGTCCCTGGGTTTACCAGATTTTTGATGCAGTGTCAACAAACAAGATTCGCGAGGGTAAAAGCATTCCATACCCCAGGATAGCTTCCGCAACCGTCATGATGGTTTCAGAGATGCTAGGTAATTGGTTTGTGCCAGGAAAAGGCCTGGGGGCTAAGCTTCAGGGGATTGTTCAACCTGTCTCCATGCCCAAGAATTTAGAGACCTTTGGACTGGGGTTCAAACCTACAGCGGCAGTTGTAAAGCGAGCGCGGAAAATGAAGAAGGGAGTTTGGATTCTTCCCAAACCGATTCCGCGTCTCTCCATATCCTTTGTTAGAGCAAGTGCAAAGGGGTCACCGGTCCCGAAAGTTATCGGACCATTTATTAGGATGGACGGGGATTTGAATCAGAGCTTCGAAAGGCTGTTCGTCGATGTCAATGTGATAGAAGTTGGAGAGGGTTCCAGTAGAGTAGACATACAGTTTGTGGGGCCTAAGGCCAATACCAACAATTGGACGGCTAGTCCTCTTCCGACCCGGGGGGAGTCCTGGTAGTAGGCTTTGATTTTTCTTTCTTGCTTTTTGGATTATTCCAGGGTGTAATCCAAATCTCATTTTATTTTGTAAAGTGTGAACCCTGTTATCCCGCATTTTTAATAAAATTTTCTCTTCTTGTCTTGTTTTAATTTTGTTTTATTCTTTTCTCTTTCTGAACATTTCTCTTTTTACTGGTTCTAATGACATGGCATGCACAACGGATCTTCGACCTAGTCTAAAAAATCAATCTGACTCCGACTTAATTGTACAAAAGATCGGTTATGATGATGAGTCCGAATACGACGAGGTTGAAGCCTTCGAAGAAATAAACAGAGAATTGTGCCAGTTCGAAGAGAAACCCAAACCTAATCTAAATGACACCTAAGCTGTCAATCTAAGGGATGCAGATGATGTCAGGGAAACCAAAATCAGCATCCACATTGAGCCAAACATCATGGAGGAATTAATCAAAGCCCTCATTGAGTTCAAAGATTTGTTTGCATGGTCATATGATGATATGCCGGGATTAAGCACCAATCTAGTGGTTCACAAATTGCCCACTGACCCAGCATACCCTTCGGTCAAGCAAAAATTGAGGAAGTTTAAGACGGATATGAGTGTGAAGATCAAAGAAGAAGTGACGAAGCAGCTGCAGGCAAAAGTTATTCGGGTCACTCGATATCCCGATTGGTTGGCTAATGTGGTACCAGTGCCGAAGAAGGATGGAAAAATCAGGGTATGTGTCGACTACTGCAATCTCAACAAGGCAAGTCCTAAGGATAATTTTCCATTGACCAACATCCATATCTTGATCGATAATTGTGCTGGGCACGAGATTGGATCCTTTGTGGACTGCTATGCAGGATATCATCAGATCTTAATGGACGATAAAGATGCGGAAAAGATGGCTTTCATTACGTCATGGGGAACTTACTGCTACCGGGTAATGCCATTCGGATTGAATAATGCTGGGGCAACATACATGAGAGCAATGACTACTGTATTTCATGACATGATACACAAAGAAATTGAAGTGTACGTAGATGATGTGATCATAAAGTCCTGACGTCAGGAAGACCATGTAACAAACCTAAGGAAGTTCTTTCAAAGACTGTAAAGGTATGATATCAAGCTCAACCCGGCCAAATGTGCCTTTGGGGTTCCATCAGGAAAGCTGTTAGGATTCATCGTCAGTCGACGGGGTATTGAGTTGGACCCATCCAAGATCAAATCCATCCAGGATTTGCCACCGCCAAAGAAAAAAAAAAAGAGGTGATGAGTCTGTTGGGAAGACTAAATTATATCAGCAGGTTCATCGCTCAACTCATGATGACTTGTGAACCCATATTTCGGCTGCTGAAGAAAGATGCTGCGGTAGAATGGACGGCGGAATGTCAAGAAACATTCGACCAAATCAAGGGGTATCTGTCAAATCCACCTTTGTTGGTCCCACCCGAGCCGGGGAGACCATTAATTCTTTATCTGACGGTCCTGGAAAATTCGTTTGGCTGCGTGTTGGGGCAACACGACATTACAGGAAGGAAGGAGAGAGCCATCTACTATCTTAGCAAGAAGTTTACAGTATATGAGGTCAAGTACACTCAACTCGAGAGGACATGTTGCGCCCTAACTTGGGTGGCTCAGAAATTGAAGCATTATTTGTCCTCGTATACTACTTATCTCATTTACCGTTTGGATCCATTAAAGTACATTTTCCAAAAACCTATGCCTACAAGGAGGTTACCAAAATGGCAAATTTTACTCACAGAGTTTGATATCGTCTATGTGACGAGGACGACCATGAAAGCCCAAGCGCTGGCCGATCACTTGGCTAAGAATCCTGTTGATGAAGAAAACGAGCCATTGATGACGTATTTTCCAGACGAGGAAATAATGCATGTAGGTGAGCTGGAATTACCCGAGGAACCAGGTTGGAAGCTTTTCTTTGATGGAGCCGCAAACGCAAAGGGAGTTGGAATAGGAGCGGTACTTATTTCTGAAACAGGACGTCATTATCCTGTTACAGCTTAGCTGCGTTTCTATTGTACCAACAACATGGATGAGTATGAGGCATGCATTTTGGAGTTGGAATAGGAGTGGTACTTATTTCTGAAACATGACGTCATTATCCTGTTACAGCCCAGCTGCGTTTCTATTGTACCAACAACATGGCTGAGTATGAGGCATGCATTTTGGGTTTACGACTAGATGCAGACATGGATGTCCAGTACGTTTTGGTCTTGGGAGACTCGGACCTCCTGGTGCATCAGATTCGGGGTGAATGGGAAACATGGGATTTGAAACTCATACCATATCGACAATGTTTGCACGATTTGAGCAAGCGATTTCGATCAGTGGAATTCAGACACATCCCAAGAGTTCATAATGAGTTTGCCGACACATTGGCCACCTTAGCATTGATGTTACACTACCCAGACAAAATTCATATTGACCCATTGCACATTCAGGTTCGTAATCAACATGCTTATTGCAACATGGTAGAGGAATAAGTGGATGGCTAGCCATGGTTTTATGAAGTAAAGGAGTACCTCAGCATGGGAATATACCCGGAGTAGGCCATCGGAGACCAAAAAAGAGCCATTCAGCGATTGTCAAATAGGTGTTTCCTCAGTGGAGGAGTGTTGTACAAAAGAACCCCAGATTTGGGATTGCTGAGATGTATAGACGCCGGTCAAGCCACGACAGTTATGGCAGCGGTGCATGCCGGGGTTTGTGGGCCACATATGAGCGGATATGTATTGGCAAAGAAGATTCTTCGAGCAGGGTATTATTGGCTCACTATGGAGCGTGATTGTATCAATTTCGTGCGGAAATGCCATCAATGTCAGATACACGGAGATTTGATTCATTCTCCGCCAACATAATTGCATACAATGTCAGCGCCATGGCCATTTGTTGCATAGGGCATGTATGTCATCGGGCCGATTGAGCCGGCAGCGACCAACGGCCATAGGTTCATTTTGGTGACCATCGACTACTTCACTAAGTGGGTTGAAGCTAAAACTTTCAAGTTGGTAACCAAGAAGACAGTGGTGGATTTTGTTCACTCCCATATCATCTGTAGATTTGGGGTCCCAAAAGTGATCATCACGGATAATGGTGCAAATCTTAACAACAATTTGATGAGAGAGGTTTGTCAACAGTTTGGGATTACACACCGCAATTCCACCCCATATCGTCCCAAGGCGAATGGAGCAGTTGAAGCAGCCAACAAGAACATCAAGAAGATATTGAGGAAGATGGTAGAAGGATCTAGACAATGGCATGAGAAATTACCATTTGCATTGTTGGGTTATCGCACTACAGTTCGAACTTCAGTAGGTGCAACTCCTTATTTATTGGTATAAGGAACTAAAGCAGTGATACCAGCAGAGGTCGAAATTCCGTCCCTCCGGATTGTCGTTGATGCCGGGATTGACGATGATGAATGGGTCAAAGCCCGACTGGAGCAGTTGAACTTAATAGATGAAAAAAGATTGGTAGCAGTGTGTCATGGCCAGTTGTATCAGAAGAGAATGGCAAGAGCATACAATAAGAAGGTATGCCCCAGAATATTTGAAGTAGGGCAACAAGTATTGAAACTGATCCTCCCACATCAGATCGAAGCAAAACACAAGTTCGCCCCAAATTGGCAAGGGCCTTATGTTGTGACCAGAGTGTTATCCAACGGCGCTTTATGTCTGACAGATATCAAATGAAGATGCGTCGACATGGCTATCAATTCTGATGTAGTCAAAAGATATTATGCGTAATTTCTTTGATTATGATAGTTATTGGTTCATTTGTTTGTAGTTGGTACTTATTGGATAGTGAAATGACGGAGGCAATTCGTTCTTCTATCCAAACACTTTTAATCTTTGCTTCCCCCTTTGAGCCTTATTTATTCTTTCATACCCCTCTTTTGGAGTCACTAATGAAAAAAAATAAAAAATGATGATGAAAAATGAAACAAGAGAAAAGTTACAAGAAAAACAAAGGAATCGGAGTGAACTACGTTCGACCTGATTCCTCCAAGAGGATACGTAGGCGCTTCACGGCTCGGTCGCAATGTGACAAAATGTCAAAAAAAATCAAAAGTCCCCCAAGCAAGAAAACTGGGGCAGAAGTTACGTTTTTTTAATTTTGAAAAAAAGTGGTTTGATTCCAAGAGTTGTAATATCTCACCCATCAAATTATTTTGAATTTCTTGATAACCTTTTCTTTTCTTTACCCACACAAAACCCACATCTTATGTCCAAAAGACCTCCCGATCGTTATCTGAGAGGCGCCAAGTCAGGCAGATGAAAGACAAGGGTAATGCACTGATCCCCGACCGGACGAGGGTCATAAGCTGAAGAAATTGATAGGCAAAAGAATGCCCAGTAGAGAGAATCTTATCGGTAATACTCTGATCCCCAGCTGAAAAAATGAAATGAGAGAGTCTTATCGGTGAAAACCTTCACAGGCACCATAAGGCGACGTAAGCTGAGAAAAACAAAATGAGAGAGTCTTGTGGTGAAAACCTTGATAGGCACCATAAGACGACGAGAGCTAAGAGAAGGAGAGAGTCTTATTAGTGAAAACCCCTCGAAGGGCACTATGAGGCGACAAGATGAGATCGGTAGAAAGAATCCGCATATGGCAAAAGTTGGGCGTCTGTTTATTCCCGACAAAAGAGGCCATCAGGAAGATTTATTGGTACAAATAGACTGGGTCGATTAATCCGAAATGCACGACATGATCGTTGGGACCAGTCATACCGTCCAGTTAAGGTCTTTCCTTTTCTTTTCCCCCACCATTTCTTCAGAAAGATTTTTCTCTTTTTTTTTATCTTTTCATTTCTTTGTCTAAAAGACTTTTTTCCAGAAATTATTTTGAGAAGGATTTTTCAGAGTTTACTACCAGTTGCCAAAATGGTACAAAGCGAAATGTGAAAGGGACAGGCCAAGGACAAGGCAATAAGACAAAAGGCGTTTGTTGCAAGACCAAATGACAAACTGGTCTAGAAAGTTAAGGGGAACATGGAGAAAAGCGGAAAACAACGGTTGAGGAACTTATGGACCAAGTTCCAAGAGGATCCCCAGCAGAACTTCGATAGATCACTGACGAAGTTCCAAGGTGGTCAGACAACACAAAAAAGGGGAAGGAGAAAGAGAGAATTGATCCGCAGCAAAATAACCCCAACAGTCCTATCCTCAATAACGTTATCCCCAGATGATAACATTTTATCCCCTACAGTACTGGGGGAAAATAAAACTTTTAAGGGAGTAGTTTTGGAGTTGAAGAATACTCCCCCAGCATGTTTTGAAACAAAATAGCAGGGAACGGATAAATGGAAAAACCAACCCCAGCAGAAATATCATCCCCAGCAAGTAACGTTATCCCCAACCAGTTTTAGGAGCGCAGAGCAAGGGAGAGGGAATGAAAAAAAATTCATCCCCAGCAGGAGTGACACGATCACTCACCGTGTTTTAAACTAACAAGATTTTCTTTGATTTCTACAGAAAAATAAAGGTTGATGATGGCAGAAAGACACGCCACAAGGAAGATCACCAAAATGGGGGAAGAAAATTTTCTGCCACTTGTCAAAAGTTTCTCGGAGGAACGAGGAAACAAACTCAAATACTTTCATGTTTTAGATAAATAGGCGTCCACCTGTATAAAGAGAGGAATATTTTCATGCTTTTAGATAGATAGGCACCCACCTGTATAATGAGAAGAATATTTTCATGTTTTTAGATAAATAGGCACCCACCTGTATAACGAGAGGGATATTTTCATGTTTTAGATAAATAGGCGCCCACCTGTATAACGTGAGGAATACTTTTCATGTTTTTAGATAGATAGGCACCCACCTGTATAATGAGAGGAATACTTTCATGTTTTTAGATAGATTGGCGCCCACCTGTATAACGAGAGGAATATTTTCATGCTTTTAGATATATAGGCGCCCACCTGTATAATGAGAGGAATATTTTCATGCTTTTAGATAGATAGGCGCCCACCTGTATAACGAGAGGAATATTTTCATGTTTTAGATAAATAGGCGCCCACCGGTATAACGAGAGGAATACTTTTCATGTTTTTAGATAGATAGGCGCCCACATGTATAACAAGAGGAATATTTTCATGCTTTTAGATAAATAGGCGCCCACATGTATAACGAGAGGAATACTTTTCATGCTTTTAGATAAATACGCGCCCACCTATATTACTAGAGGAATACTTTTCATGTTTTTTGATAAATAGGCGCCCACCTGTATAACTAGAGGAATATTTTCATGTTTTTAGATAGATAGGCGCCCACCTGTATAACGAGAGGAATATTTTCATATTTTTATATAAATAGGCGCCCACCTGTATAACGAGAGGAATACTTTCATGTTTTTAGATAAATTGGCGCCCACCTGTATAATAAGAGGAATATATTTTAGTCCTTACATTTTAGGTCTTGAAACCAGCTACTCACTGGAAAGCAGAAGGTTGCAACAAGAGGTCCCAGCGCAAATTCAAGCGCATGAGTCAAAAGGAAGAAAAAACGCATCTTGGAAGAAGCGACCTGTGAACATTGAATTATGCCCAGCATAACAAATTTGATAAAGAAAGTCGTATCCCCGGAAGAACCACCGAAAAGCTTAATGAAGGAAGCCATATCCCCAGCGGACCAAACCATACAGTGAGAATTAGTATTCAGAGAAGCAAAAGGTCGGTGTCATCCCCGTCAGTTCTCGGAAGAAATAAGCATCGGAATAGACGCAAGCCAACAAGAAAGCAAGGCATCACGAACAAATGGAAGATAGATGGGATCTTGTAATCCGTAGTCTAGCCTAGATTCTTGATTTTTCTTTTAAGCACGGTGTAACAAAGAGATCGGTAAGCAGTAATAACAGCATGTAACAGCAGTAACATTGCAGTCCCATGGTAGTCCCAGCTACCAAAACTTCCCGAACTACATTAACCTGATTCCCTTCTAGCCAGGGATATGTAGGAAATCTTTGAAGCAAAGGTTCGGTTAAATCTTTTTCAAAAAATGCTTCACACGGAGTACTCAGATGGGCAAAAATCGCTCACTTTATCTTTGCACGAAAACCCTTCGTGTCTTCGGACAAAGAGGGGCAGCTGTAAGCACGTGATTTTTGCCCTATGAAAGAATTACTCCCAAAAAATTCAAAATAAAATGATTTTCCTTTGTGTGCAATTTTGAGAATTTTCGCGGCATTTTAGGATAATTATTTGTATTTGTCCATGCATGTTTATTTGTTAAATTAATAAAAAAATACAAAAATATGTCACATTTGCATTTAGGATTTAATTCTACAATTAGGAATAATTAAGTTTGTTTTACAAGAATGAAAATTACAAAAATATGCATCGTCTGCATTTTTAGCATTCAATGTCAAATTGTGCAATTTTGTTTTAATTGGTGTTTAATTATGTATGATAAATGTTGCTAGGAATTAGTTAGTATTTTTGATAAGTTAATTTAGTTTATAACTTAATTTAGAATTTTAGTTTTTAGAAAAGTAAAAGAAAAGAGAGCAAAAATAAAGGAAATTGGAATTGGGCCACCCTAGTTGGACCAAAAATCAGGCCCAAAACAACCCTCCCCCCCCCAGATCCGGTCCAATTTGGTCCAAGCTTTGAGACGCCTCAAACGGCGTCGTATTGGCCCTTTTAATCGGAGCCGTTGGATTAAATCAATCCAACGGCCAGGATTTCATCTCCCTACCCATTCCAAACCCGACCCATTACCCGGTTCGAACCGACCCCCAACCAAGGCCAAACGGCACCGTTCCATTAAGTGAAATATCTTGGCCATCGATCTCACCTCATCCAACGGCCAGGATCAAACCACCCCTTATGTATATAAGCCTAACCCCTTTACCCTGCCCCCCTATCCGAACACCCCCCTTCCGTCGTCTCTCTCAGAGACAAGCCAAGCATCCCCATTTCAAACCCTAGCCGCCACCCCTCACTCTCGCCATAAACTCGGCAACCACGATGCCGATGACCACCAAAATAATACCCCTGATACACCCAACCACCCTGAACACGAATCTGTTAGCATCTTGCCTCGAATCATTCCCCATCATCTCGAATCTTCGTTTGAAGGTTCGAGCAAAACCCCGATCTACACCAACTAACCCCAGATTCACACCGGTCACTACCCTGGCCTCACTCGTGACCAAACCAAGTTTTGTTTGTTACCAATCTAACCAGAAACCCTTGAATCCCAAAAACACCCGTATGAACCCTAAAAATCCAAGAAATTGGGGGTCTGTCCAAATCAACAAAGGATTGGGGTCTAATAGACCTTAATCGAGGTGTCCTCAGTTGAGAACACCTCGATTAAAGTCCGTTCGACCTCAAATGATCAAGTCTGGTTCAAGCCTGGGCCACTTTGTTTTTTTAAAGCTTCCAAGATAAGTTTCTTTTTCCCTTTCTGTTGTTGTTGAATTCCATTTGGGTTTGTTAGCATGTCTAGTTAATTTGTTGATTTTACTGATATTTTCTTTCAATTTTCTCCATCTTCATAAGACCTTTTTTATTTGGTCGACTATTCTTCTGTCCATTGTTAAATACGAGTGGTAAGATACATATTCGATATGATTAATATCGTCGAGTGTTTAATTCATGTAGTTTCCCTGTTTTGTGCAAAGCCGCTGGAACCTGTTGGTGGCCTGTTTGGTCTTATTTGTCTATCGATTAGTTGTTATATTTTATAACTAGTATAGTCTATTGGATAAATGTCGTCATTTAGTTTTACAGGGTTGAATGTTCGAACAATCTGATTCATATAGCGTCACATGTTTGATCGAACCATTGTTTGAATTTAGCTGTGAATGGTTTGTGGCTACAGTGCAATTAGGAAATAGTTAGAAATCAGTCTTGGGCAGTTGTTGGGTTTGAACTTCCATAAGTTCAAACTTCAGGTTTCTGAAGCTTAGGGTAAAACAGTAATAACCAGGGGATTCAGGGTAGTTTGGGGATTGAAAAGTTCACAAATTGGTTAGTTTAAGAGGGCTGACAGTAGGGTACTGAAATGTGATTAAATTACTACAATTATTTATTAATAGTAGGGAATAAAACTTGATAACATGGGGTAATTGAATATTATAGGCTACCCACACCTTTTGGGCACATAACACATGATAGGAGCTGTCAGAAGGATGGGCATTTCTGATTAGTTTTAAGGGGTATGGGCAAAGTTGAAGAGGCAGCCTGGTGCTTGCCCTTTTGGCCTATAAATAGGCTCATTTAGAACAATAAAAGGGGGCTAAACACTAAGATTTCAGAATTTTAAAATCTCTTAGCTGCTGTTTTTTCTGAACCTTCATAAGTCAGAAGATATTGAGTTGAAATAGGCTGAAAGTTGAGCTAATTTTCCAGAGCTAAAAGAGTAGTTTGAGAGATAAAAGAGTTCTTTTCTGTTGCACTATTGAACATCAGGACTGTAGCTGGTGCTGTTTTATTGGGTCTTTTGAGGGTTTTCTTTTCACTGATTCTGCTGGAGTTCTGTTAGTACTCAAAATCTGCACTGGTTATTGGTTACTGTTAACACTGGTTGTTGTTGTTTGGTTTTCTGAAGTTACTACTGGGTTTTTCTTAAGTTGCTACTGAGTTTTGGTCTGTTATTGGGTTGTCTCTATTACTGTTACTGGTTTGGGGCTGTTCTATTGACTGCGTTGCTGTGTTGTTGCATACTGCTCTGCTGATCATCACCCTCTTCTTCTTCTATTTCAATACCGGGTACACTTTCGAATAGACTATGATGTAGCTGGGAGGTATACAAGTGAAATGAAATGTTTATGGGAATTAATGTATCATGTGGTGTACCTATCGTTTAACCAATTATGTGATAAATATTTGTATAGTTTCATTTTTTCAACTCAATAAAAATGCATGATGTACTCTTTCACTTAATTGGGACTGTTTTTTTAGCTATAGTGGTAGCCATCAGTTGCTGATCCAATTGTAGTTAGTTATGTAGTTGGTAGAATGAACAGATAGTTAACAGATTAGTTATTTAGATTTCATCCCCAATTGGTTTTGGTATTTAAGGCAGACTTTAATAGGTTCGTGTTTAATTCCATTAGTGTCAATCACCTACAAATGATAGTTTAAATCGACTTGGAGAATGGTTGGTCTGCTTTCTTTAGCGTTTTTGCCAACCTCGTATGCATATTATAATTTCAGCTTTAGTAGTTCCTTTATAGAATAAGGCACGAAACAATCTTCCATTTTTCGAGTTCGAGTGCATTTTTCTATTAGCATCTAGTGTAAACCTAATAACCAATAAGAAGCCCGAACTCGCTAAGCATATAAATCAATTAAGGCTTTTTCTTCTTTCGTATTTAGAGACGAACTTAATAGAGAAAATGTAGTCACTTTAGGATTATCCTTTAAATATAAATGAGACGAGCCTCGCCAAATAAAAAGGTACAAACTGCGGGGCCCTCAATAAATGTACATTTTAACTACTTAGACTTCGGGAGGAGCCGTTTAGAAAACTTCACGGCCGTCCCCAAAAATAAGAACGCGATAGGCTATTTAGGCGCGTGTTTAATAATCCCACCTTCTTAAATTCGGATGTGCATTTCATGCAACCCAAATCCAAATCCCAAAATGCCGATTCAGATGTGTTTAGGATTGCGGGTTCATTTCATGCGGCGCAATCCAAAGACATGTCTCAAACGAGGTTCAATTCTCTTTAAATAAAAGTGGTTAAAAGTTAAAATTAGCACATAAGTTACAACATGTATTAAAATCAAGTAAATAAGCTGAACATGACAGTTGAGCGACCGTGCTAGAACCACGAAACTCGGGAATGCCTAACTCCTTCTCCCGGGTTAACAGAATTCCTTATCCGGATTTTTGGTTCGCAGACTATTAAACAGAGTCATTCTTTTCCTCGATTCGGGATTCAACTGGTGACTTGGGATACCAAAAATCTCCCAAGTGGCGACTCTGAATCTTAATAATAAATCCCGTTTCGATCGACCTTTAATTGGAAAAACTCCTTCACCCCTCGCGGGGCGGTAAAAGGAGGTGTGACACTACTCTCTGCCTTCCTAGGTTAATCTTTACCTTCATCCTGCATAAGGCTACTTTCTGCCTTTCGAGACTAAGCTCTGTCTCCATCTGCATCTTGCATAAGGCTACTCTCTGCGTTTCGAGGTTAAGCTCTACCTCCATCTTGCATGAGGCTACTTCCTGCCTTTCGAGACTAAGCTCTGTCTCCATCTGCATCTTGCATAAGGCTACTCTCTGCCTTCCGAGGTTAAGCTCTACCTCAATATTGCATAAGGCTATCTATCTGCCTTCCAAGACTAAGCTCTGTCTCAATCTATATTTTGCGTAACGATGTTCTCTGCCTTTCGAGGTTAAGCTCTACCTCCATATTGCATAAGGCCATCTATCTGCCTTTCGAGACTAAATTCTGTCTCCGTCGTGCATGGCTGAAATATCGCCACTTTATTTAAATTCTCGCTCCGGCTGAAATATCGCCACCCTTTGCATTCATTCGGCTGAAAGATTGCCACCTTCTCATGGGCTGAAAAATCGCCAACTTATTCAAAGGCGTCATAGTTCGGAGGCACCATCTGCATAGCCCGAGAACACCATTTCATGGCCTGCGAATCTTTATTTTATGCTCTTCATGGCCCAGGGCATCATAGTCTGACGACGTCATCCTAACCGTCTAAACACAGCACTCATGGTCCAACAGGAACTTGCATCATGTTTAAATTATGCACAATATATGCGCACATTGCTCATTTACAGGTACACCGACTAGTGAGTGGCCGCCTCGGTAGGAGAGCTCCCGCTCCGGTTCCCCGCAACTTATTTGATACCAAATGTCCCTTCAACTTAACCATCGCGTCCGTCTTTTCGAAATTCCATCGGCATATTCCGTCAATGGTTCCTAAACTACATATGGCCTGATTCCTGTAAACCAGGGATATGTAGGCAGCTCAGAAACCAGAGCGCGGTCAAGATCCTTTTGCAATCACCGTTTCCGATCAAAATTGACCATCTTATCTTTACCCAACAACTCTTTCATCCTCCTCGGGTAAAGAAGGGCAGCTGTTGATACCCAATTTTTCCCTGTGTATTTTACACTCAAAATACTTTCAAAATAGCATATATAGGTATCCCCAAAGGTTTTGGTATTTTTTCCAAATTTTCAAAGATTTTTAAAACCAATTTATGGCCTATTTTTGCTCTATAAAATCCAGTAATTAATCCCAAAACTTGTCATTTTGGTGAATAATTTATTTTATTCTCACATTTACATCAAAATATAATTTACATGATCTTTGCATAATTTTACAAGTCCATTTGTTATTTTAAAACTAAAATTGCATGAAATTGCAATTTTAGCCTATTTCTCGATTTAATAGCACTTTTCATCGCAAAATCATTTCTAATATTTTTAAATTAGTACTCACATATTGTTTATCAACTCAGTATTTCTAATTTGATTTTTAAACATCATTTACTATTTTTGTAAATTCAAAAGGGAAAAACTTGATATTTCAATTGTGGCCTCAATTCCTTTCAATTATAGCCTATTTTTTGTCCAAATTTTGACCCCAATTGACCGCAAAT
The DNA here is from genome assembly GCF_000715075.1 of Nicotiana tabacum. NCBI lineage: Eukaryota > Viridiplantae > Streptophyta > Magnoliopsida > Solanales > Solanaceae > Nicotiana > Nicotiana tabacum. The sequence goes on from NC_134085.1 coordinate 25,768,005, forward strand.
CAGGCCTAAATTAATGACTCAATTGAGTTCAACCCGACCCCTTTACCCGTTTGTCCAGACCCGTCCGTTTGTACCTTTAAATCCTGGCTGTTGATCATTTTGATCAACAGCCCTCATCCACTCCTTCCTTTTTTAATTCCTAATGACCTAACCTAACCCTCATTTCTCTCATGTAGCCACCTCTAAACCCTCTCCTTCTCTCAAATGCTCTCTAACACTCGAAACCCTAGCCACCTCTATCGTCTTCTCCGACCAAATCTCGCCGGATTCCATGGCCTCTCAGGCCGTGGACGGCCTATGCTTACGTCCCTTCACCCCTAATCATGGCCATTCAAGGTTTTCAAGGTTTAACCTCAACGATGCCCGTTCAGATCTTCTACAGATCTGAGGTCCTATGGCTTCTCCGGCTCCATTCCGACGTGTTAGAAATTTAAAAGGCCTAGCTATGGTTCAGACCTGTTCGAGACCGAATCCTTTCCAAGCCTTCTCATTTCTAGGGTTTCGGAGAAACCCTAGAAGCTATTCGAGGTTCCTTTTCCTTATTTTTTCATAGATCTGTGATAGATCTGTGTTATACTCGAGGTTTTAAAGCTATTCCCTAATTTTCTTTCCAAAACTAGTCTGTTTCGATTTAGGGTTTCCAAAAATCTTAAAGTGATTTCTGACTTGTTTTCTTCTTCTTTTATTCGTGTGAATCTATTTATGCCATGAGGAGTTTTCATTTATGTCTTGTATTCTTTCCTCGCATATCTTCTCCTATTTTCCGTTGTTACGCATACTTCTCTAATTTTACTCTGTTATTTCTTTTACTGGTTTTTTTCTACAGCATGCCTTACATGTCCATCTTGCGATTCCTTTACTATTTCTCTTGCTGAGTTTTGATTACCTCTACTGGATTTTCGTTTGGGTTCTTAAAATTGTTTATGACAATCTTTCTTTCTTGCTTGATACTAGCATGCTTATATACGAGGGTTTTGTTCTTTTTGAATTGATACTATTAGCTTGTGATTGATTTCAATCTCCTTTTACTGAGGCTCGGTTGATTTTCTACTGATTTTCCCAATTAAATCGACTTGGAGAATGGTTGGTCTTCTTTCTTTACCGTTTTTGCCAACCTCGTATGCATATTATAATTTTAGCTTTAGTAGTTCCTTTATAGAATAAGGTACGAAACAATCTTCCATTTTTCGAGTTCGAGTGCATTTTTCTGTTAGCATCTAGTGTAAACCTAATAACCAATAAGAAGCCCGAACTCGCTAAGCATATAAATCAATTAAGGCTTTTTCTTCTTTCGTATTTAGAGACGAACTTAATAGAGAAAATGTAGTCACTTTAGGATTATCCTTTAAATATAAATGAGACGAGCCTCGCCAAATAAAAAGGTACAAACCGCGGGACCCTCAATAAATGTACATTTTAACTACTTAGACTTTGGGAGGAGCCGTTTAGCAAACTTCATGGTCATCCCCAGAAATAAGAACGCGATAGGCTCTTTATGCGCGTGTTTAATAATCCCACCTTCTTAAATTCGGATGTGCATTTCATGCAACCCAAATCCAAATCCCAAAATGCCGATTCGGATGTGTTCAGGATTGCGGGTTCATTTTATGCGGCGCAATCCAAAGACATGTCTCAGACGAGGTTCAATTCTCTTTAAATAAAAGTGGTTAAAAGTTAAAATTAGCATATAAGTTACAACATGTATTAAAATCAAGTAAATAAGCTGAACATGACAATTGAGCGACCGTGCTAGAACCACGGAACTCAGGAATGCCTAACACCTTCTCCCGGGTTAACACAATTCCTTATCCGGATTTCTGGTTCGCAGACTGTTAAACAGAGTCATTCTTTTCCTCGATTCGGGATTCCACCGGTGACTTGGGACACCATAAATCTCCCAAGTGGCGACTCTGAATCTTGATAATAAATCCCGTTTCGATCGTCCTTTAATTGGAAAAACTCCTTCACCCCTCGCGGGGCGGTAAAAGGGGGTGTGACAGCTCTGGCGATCTGCTGGGGATATCCAAACCCAGAACGTTTTGTTCAGGGTTCAAAATTCGAGCTTGAAATAATTGTTTTATTTGGCTTTGTTTAATTTTGTTACATGATATGTGCCTAATGTGCTAATTGATTGCCTTTTACCGCTTTGATATTATGTGAACTGTATATAAACTGTGCCGAAACCCATCTCCTCTCTGAGTCTTCTGAATCACGAAGAAGGGTGTACTTCGTACGACTTATTTTCTGTATAGTGTCAAATCCCAATTTAGAACGAGGTTTGGATAAGTTGCAAAGCCGGTGAAGCTTCTGTATTCCCGGATTGCTGCCTCCCCCTCGGCTCGAGCTGTCTGCTCGGGTAAGCCAGGTCTAAAACAAACACCTAGGTTCTGAACCTAGAATAACTCAACTTCATGTCGGATCCCTAATAGGAACGCTTATCTGCATCATGTGCATTTTTGACTTAGGGGACTCAACACAAGGGTTGGGTCCGTCTAGGAATAGCAACCTGAAACAGAAAAGACCATCCTGATGCATCCTACTTACTGCTTGTGCATTTTATTTGCTTTGGACTTGCATGCTGACCGGTTTTGGATATTGGGAAAATTTGGAAAAAAAAAAGAAAGAAAGAAAAATAGCAGTGTATAGGATTAATCTGCTTCTTTGAAAAAAATAACAATGTCCAAATAGTGTCGAAACTCTGCCGAAATTTTTTAAAATATATATATATATATTTTGAAATTGTTGAAAAAGAGTCTTATAGAAAAAGAGTTTGTTTGTTGAAAATGAAAAGAATAAAAAAAGTCGTTGTTCTGTCTTGTTTTCAAAAATAGAAAAGCAAAATAGTTTGTCTTGCCATGAAAAATCAAAATAAAAAAGAGTCTTTATTGTTGTTTCAAAATAGTTTATTTGCCAACGGAAACAAAAATATGTTGTTTTTTTTAAATAAAATATATATATATTTGCCGGTTTGACTCTCACCGGATATGAGATACGTAGGCAGCCCTAATCGGGTCCAACCTCCCCTTTTGCTGAAATAACCAAAATATGTCAAATGTTAATTTCATCAGAAAAATAAATCGAGTAAGGTTGTTTTGCCATAAATAGCCAAATGTTCCCGAAAGGGACGCCGGAAGGCTGAATTTGCACAAATGGCCATTTTTGTGATTTTTTGACCGGTAGACCTACACAGCCTTAAAATCTTCGTCCCCGAAGTGCTGAAAGGCCGTATCTGAAAACTAAGTCCTTCATCTTCAAAATTAAAAATGGAATATAGATAGTTTTGTTTTGAGTCGAATAAAAGTTTTTCCTTCTTTAATCATCTTAATAAATGTGCAGGATGAGCGGGATTGAATGGGAAATTAAGGGAACAATATTTGCTTTCACCAAGACCGGTATCTCCGCACGGGTTTTTGGATTTGCTAAACATTAGTCGGAAGGTGCAAAGTGATGATTTGTTGAGAGGATGTTGCGCTTTCCAATTCTTATATTAACGGTATGGTACTCCTCAGGGTTTTGAAGAGCCAAACCTCGGACTAACTCATGCTGGGAACAGGAACAAGTGGGAGGAGAGACATACTTTGGCATTCATAACAGCATTCCTGGGGATCGTGGTTTGTCCACGCAAAGATAAGAAAATAGAGATAGGCCTTGTAGGGATGGCTGATGTTGCAATCAAAAAAATTAACAGTACTGTAGTCCCTTTGGTTTTGTCTGAAATCTACCGAGCCTTAACTATATGCCGAGAAGGAGACAATTTCTTCCAGGGATGAAATCTGTTACTCCAACTGTGGATGCAAGAACACCTCTGTCACCGAGCAGGATACATGAATCACGGGTTGACCGAAAAAAACTGTATCAGTGGTTTTGAGAAACGGATGGTAGGCCTTGTATTCCCCGAAGGTGTCGAAGCGTGGCTTGCACGATTAAGGTCAATAATAGCCGACCAAATTGAATGGGCATTTGGGTGGTTGCCTGATACTGAGGTAATATACATGGCGGCCGAGGAATGTCATATTCTTTTGATGGGAGTTCGCAGTATCCAACCATATGCTCCTCATCTGGTATTGCGCCAGCTAGGAAGATTTCAGGTAATTCCCACTGATGGGGATCTAAGAAAGCACGCCATTGAGTTGAGCCTAGGAGTCGTATTCCCCGAAGGAAAAATTAGAAAGCTGTGGCATGAATGTAGATTTCTTGAGCCCAAGACTATGGTTCGAGAACTGGCTAAGGGTGAGGTAGACCCAAAGTACAATGTTTGGTTCGGGAGAAGGTTCCATATTCGTCAGAGACCTGCTAAAAAAGCTCATTTCCAACAATTTACGGATGATTCGCAGGAACAGTGGGGCTGGTTAGCGAGAGAAGAAGGTTACCAGGCTGAAATCGGGAAGCTGAAGCGACAAGTTGAAAGGCTTATATTTGAGAACAGCGTGCAAGTCACCTCGGAGCAGGGTGAAAAGAATAAATTAACCAAAGAAAACCAGGCACTAAAAGCCCGAATTCGCCAAGTCAGTAAGAGTAACAACGACCGACAGAAACGTCGCTCTGATGAAAGGTTGATAGCAGAGTTGAAAAATCAAGTCAGCAAAATCCAAGAGGACTTGGAGAGATTCGAGGCTTGCATAGCAAGAATGCGGGTCAGATGGGCAAAAGGTACAATGGCACGGAGAAAGCATATACAACAAGTCATAAGGGATTCTGAAATAAGCATTGGACTATTAAGAGAAACAAACTCCACTCTTCAGGAGCGGATCTGTAAACAAGCTCGAGATGCCCTGGCAGACAGAAGGCGCTATTATGATTTAATGGCCAGAATGGAAGAACAAATGGAGAGGTTTCAGGATCGACTCGCCAACAATGCTCAAATACTGGGACTAAAGAAGCGGCGAATAGAACAACTGTTCGGGGAAAGGGATAACATCCGGGGTAGGATTGATGAGATTGGGCACAACATCTACATGAGATGCCTAGCATGTGAGCAAATACCTCGTGATACCCTTCTTGCCTCCATCATGGTCTACGTCCACCGGATCATGAATGAGTTGAAAAGCTTGCAAAGGGGTCTTACACCGAAGCCCGCAGAAAGGCCGAACGATGCCTCGCGAGCACCTAATTTGAAATCTTTAATGTATCCCTAGTTCGAGTCTTGTTTGTTGACTTTATGGGTCAGTTATCTTCCCGTATGTTGTTTTTTCATTGAGTCAGGTTAAGAATTTTGGAATATGTATTTTGTTGTTCTTTGTTTAAAATAAGTAGCTTGTACTAGCAAATTTTGGTGATGAATTGAATGATTCCAAAAAGAATTTTGTGTCTTTACTTTGCGGCAGAACTGCGCCCGGTCTAATTCACGCGGGGATGTGATACGTAGGCAATCCACATAAGATTCGACCACCACTAAAAAAATATATGTTACCAAATCTGAACTAATAGAGAGGAAAACGGAGGGTTCCCAAACACTTTAAAGGCACAAATAAAGCAAGCCGGGATGATGCATGCGGTTGAAGCAAAAACATGTTAGAAATGGTTAACTGCTTAGGAACATTGCATCCCCAACGTGCAATTACCAAATCTGTTAAACTCTAACGCTAACAAGTTTGTTGTTTTCCAAAAATATCAGACAGTTAGTTGTTAAAGCGTTCTGGCATCACATCATTATCAAACAAGATCCAAAGGACCTATACCAATAATAATGACTACTTCAGAAAACAGTGTCGAGGAAGAAAGGCCAGTAAGCCAGTTGCTGAAAGAGGCAATGGAGAAGATAGAGAGGATCGGATTGGAAATGAACGCGATGCAGTTAGCCTTGGCTAAAGTACAAAATAGCCCTGAACCACCCGTTACTCTTACACTAGGGCATATGCCGGAATACCCTCACCCTGGCCCTTCAACAAGCCTCCCGAATCACCACTATTATCAGGGGAGAAACCCCTATGATTCCCAAGCTCCACCACCCCATCAACATTTTCCACCACCAAATGTTCCTGCTTTTATGGGACCCACACCAGCCACGCTGCAAAGATCAACTAGTGAGCCATTGTTTCAGGCTCACGATGCGCAATACTATCCCCCTGAACCCACATTCAATGCAGCAGAACCACATACCTATAATCCACACTTGGAGGTCCCGGCGGAGATTGAAAAGCCGGTTAAGGTTCCAGAGCAGGATGAGGTAATGAGGAAGTTCAAAATCCTGGAGCAATCCTTCAGGATCATGCACGGATTGGGCAACCAGGTTAGCGTGGCCTACAAGGATCTATGCCCTTTCCCGGACGTCCAACTCCCAGCAGGGTTCAAGATGCCCAAGTTTGACTTATACGAAGGTCACGGTGATCCTATGGCACATTTACGGGGCTTTTGTAGCAAAATGAGAGGAGCAGGCGGCAAAGATGAGCTACTGATAGCTTACTTTGGTCAAATCTTAAGTGGATCGGCATTGGAATGGCATACCAGACAAGATCCCAGCAGGTGGTACACTTGGGATGATCTAGCACAGGCTTTCACAAGTCACTTCCAATACAATCTCGAGATAGTCCCTGACCGTCTCACATTACTGAGGACCGGAAAGAAGCCTGGGGAGTGCTTTCGTGAGTTCGGTTTCCGCTAGAGAGAACAGGCAGCCATGGTTGATCCTCCCATGAGAGAGGGGGAAATGGTGGACTACTTCCTACAAACGCTGGATCCAACTTACTTTGGTCACTTGGTGATGACAGTTGGAAAATCCTTCAATTAAGTAGTAAAAATAGGGGTTATGATAGAGGAGGGGCTGAGGTCCGATAAAATCCTGAATTACTCAGCGCTTAAGGCAATAACTCAGGTTATTCAGAGCAGCACGAGAGGTGCGCTGGGGAGGAAAAAGAAAGAAGAAGTTGCCACGGTTGAGGTAGGCAGTTGGTCTAGGTCCGGCAAACCATACTACAACCAACCTAGACCCCACAATCCAAATTATCCATACAGCCCGCCACAACACTACTATCCACCTCAATAACCACACTTCTCTGTGCACCAAGCCCAAACATACACTCAGCCTCTGGTTCGCCCGCAATGGCGCGCGCCGACTCCCCAAAACGCATATTCACCTCCACAGAACACATACCCTCCACCCTAAAACGCCTATCCTCCACCAAGGGCCTACAGGAACCCTCCAGGGGCAGGCTTTCGAGGAAATCAAGCTTCTAGAAATGAAAGGCTACAAAGACAGAAAGCCTTTACTGAGTTGGGAGAAACCTATACCTCCTTGTTCCACAAGTTGAGGCAGTTAGGTTTGTTGAGTCATGTCGAGCCTAGGTGGCCAAACCCCCCACCCCAAAATTTGGACTAATCGATAAGCTGTGAGTACTGCTCAGGAATGCTAGGGCATGATACCGAAAAATGTTGGAGGTTTAAGCGTGCAATACAAGATCTTATTGACGCCAACAAGATCGAGGTCCAGACGCCGGAGGCACCTAACATCAACCAGAACCCATTGCCAGTGCACCATGAAGCTCACATGATCGAGTTGGTGCACAAAGGAGGGGAGCCAAAGAAACCCTCACAGACAGTGATGATGATCCGTGCCACTCCGAAAGAAAAATAGACCGGTGGGGAAGCAAGGGTACAGTTGAAGGGGGAAGATGTCAAGCCAGTGGTGATATTAGGGAAGAATCCATCCACCGCAATAAAGAAACCAGAGCCAACCAAATTGGTGGTATCAGGAGCATCGTCTGCACTCGTAGTTGTTGTGAAAGGGGTCTGCAGGGAACCGGTCATCATAAAGCCGGTAGTCTAATTGCCAGTGATTGATAGCAAGGCTATGCCTTGGAAATATGAAAAGGTAGTGGTAATTTACAAGGGAAAGCAAGTGGAGGAGGATAGTTGTGAGGCGCAGGGACTGACTCGATCGAGACGGTGTTTTACTCCAGTGGAGTTGAGAAGATCCAACCCAGCAGTAACAAAGTAACCCGTGTCAGAAGAAGAGGCAGAGGAATTCCTGAAAAAGATGAAAGTGCAGGATTACTCCGTTGTCGAACAATTGAAGAAAACACCGGCCCAGATCTCGCTGTTATCACTATTGATCCATTCGGACGAGCATCACCGGGCCCTGATGAAGATACTAAATTAAGCTCATGTGCCCAATGAAATTTCAGTGAACCACCTTGAAACGATTGCCAACAAAATTTTTGAGGTAAACAGGGTAACATTCTCTAATGACGATTTGCCAGTGGAGGGCACGGAACATAATAAAGCTCTCTACTTGACTGTCAAATGTGATGATTAGGAAGTTACTCGGGCGTTGGTGGATAACGGTTCAAGTGCCAATATTTTTCCATTATCCACAATGAACCAGTTGAAGATTGCACATGAAAGAATCCACAAGAACAGCGTTTGCGTCAGAGGATTTGACGGAAGTGGAACAGACACCGTGGGGGATATTGTACTCGAGTTGACCATCGGCCCGGTCAAGTTTACTATGGAGTTCCAGGTATTGGATGTCGCGGTATCTTATAACCTTTTGTTGGGGCGACCGTGGATCCACGCGGCCAAAGCAGTGCCATCCACATTGCATCAAATGGTCAAGTTTGAATGGGACAGACAAGATGTCGTGCTGCATGGGGAAGACACTACGTGCACCATGGGAGGTGCCATTGTGCCATTCATAGAAACCAACGATGACAAAGGTCCCTGGGTTTACCAGATTTTTGATGCAGTGTCAGCAAACAAGATTCCCGAGGGTAAAAGCATTTCATACCCCAGGATAGCTTCTGCAACCGTCATGATGGTTTCAGAGATGCTAGGTAATGGGTTTGTGCCAGGAAAAGGCCTGGGGGCTGAGCTTCAGGGGATTGTTCAACCTATCTCCTTGCCCAAGAATTTAGAGACCTTTGTACTGGGTTTCAAACCTACTGCGGCAGTTGTAAAGCGAGCACAGAAAATGAAGAAGGGAGTTTGGATTCTTCCCAAACCGATTCCGCGTCTCTCTAGATCCTTTGTTAGAGCAAGTGCCAAGGGGTCACCGGTCCCGAAAGTTATCGGACCACTGATTGGGATGGACGGGGATTTGAATCAGAGCTTTGAAAGGCTGTTCGTCGATGTCAATGTGATAGAAGTTGGAGAGGGTTCCAGTAGAGTAGACATACAGTTTGTGGGGCCTAAGGCCAAGACCAACAATTGGACGGCTACTCCTCTTCCTACCCGGGGGGAGTCCTAGTAGTAGGCTTTGATTTTTCTTTCTTGCTTTTTGGATTATTCCAGGGTGTAATCCAAATCTCATTTTATTTTGTAAAGTGTGAACCCTGTTATCCCGCATTTTTAATAAAATTTTCTCTTCTTGTCTTGTTTTAATTTTGTTTTATTCTTTTCTCTTTCTGAACAGTTCTCTTTTTACTTGTTCTAATGACATGGCATGCACAATGGATCTTCGACCTAGTCTAAAAAATCAATCTGACTCCGACTTAATTGTACAAAAGATCGGTTATGATGATGAGTCCAAATACAACGAGGTTGAAGCCTTCGAAGAAATAAACAGAGAATTGTGCCAGTTCGAAGAGAAACCCAAACCTAATCTAAATGACACCAAAGTTGTCAATCTAAGGGATGCAGATGATGTCACGGAAACCAAAATCAGCATCCACATTGAGCCAAACATCAGGGAGGAATTAATCAAAGCCCTCATTGAGTTCAAAGATTTGTTTGCATGGTCATATGATGATATGCCGGGATTAAGCACCAATCTAATGGTTCACAAATTGCCCACTGACCCGGCATACCCTTCGGTCAAGCAAAAATTGAGGAAGTTTAAGACGGATATGAGTGTGAAGATCAAAGAAGAAGTGACGAAGCAGCTGCAGGCAAAAGTTATTCGGGTCACTCGATATCCCGATTGGTTGGCCAATGTGGTACCAGTGCCGAAGAAGGATGGAAAAATCAGGGTATGTGTCGACTACTGCAATCTCAACAAGGCAAGTCCTAAGGATAATTTTCCATTGCCCAACATCCATATCTTGATCGATAATTGCGTTGGGCACGAGATCGGATCCTTTATGGACTGCTATGCAGGATATCATCAGATCTTAATGGACGATGAAGATGCGGAAAAGATGGCTTTCATTACGTCATGGGGAACTTACTGCTACCGGGTAATGCCATTCGGATCGAAGAATGTTGGGGCAACATACATGAGAGCAATGACTACTGTATTTCATGACATGATACACAAAGAAATTGAAGTGTACGTAGATGATGTGATCATAAAGTCCTGGCGTCAGGAAGACCATGTAGCAAACCTAAGGAAGTTCTTTCAAAGACTATAAAGGTATGATATCAAGCTCAACCCAGCCAAATGTGCCTTTGGGGTTCCATCAGGAAAGCTGTTAGGATTCATCGTCAGTCGACGGGGTATTGAGTTGGACCCATCCAAGATCAAATCCATCCAGGATTTGCCACCGCCAAAGAACAAAGCAGAGGTGATGAGTCTGTTGGGAAGACTAAATTATATCAGCAGGTTCATCGCTCAACTCACGATGACTTGTGAACCCATATTTCGGCTGCTGAAGAAAGATGCTGCGGTGGAATGGACGGCGGAATGTCAAGAAGCATTCGACCAAATCAAGGGGTATCTGTCAAATCCACCTGTGTTGGTCCCACCCGAGCCGGGGAGACCATTAATTCTTTATCTGACGGTCCTGGAAAATTCGTTTGGCTGCGTGTTGGGGCAACACGACATTACAGGAAGGAAGGAGAGAGCCATCTACTATCTTAGCAAGAAGTTTACAGTATATGAGGTCAAGTACACTCAACTCGAGAGGACATGTTGCGCCCTAACTTGGGTGGCTCAGAAATTGAAGCACTATTTGTCCTCGTATACTACTTATCTCATTTCCCGTTTGGATCCATTAAAGTACCTTTTCCAGAAACCTATACCTACAAGGAGGTTAGCAAAATGGCAAATTTTACTCACAGAGTTTGATATCGTCTATGTGACGAGGACGACCATGAAAGCCCAAGCGCTGGCCGATCACTTGGCTAAGAATCCTATTGATGAAGAATACGAGCCATTGAGGACGTATTTTCCGGACGAGGAAATAATGCATGTAGGTGAGCTGGAATTACCCGAGGAACCAGATTGGAAGCTTTTCTTTGATGGAGCCGCAAACGCAAAGGGAGTTGGAATAGGAGCGGTAATTATTTCTGAAACAGGACGTCATTATCCAGTTACAGCCCAGCTACATTTCTATTGTACCAACAACATGGCTGAGTATGAGGCATGCATTTTTGAGTTGGAATAGGAGCGGTACTTATTTTTGAAACATGACGTCATTATCCTGTTACAGCCCAGCTGCGTTTCTATTGTACCAACAACATGGCTGAGTATGAGGCATGCATTTTGGGTTTACGACTAGCTGCAGACATGGATGTCCAGGACGTTTTGGTCTTGGGAGACTCAGACCTCCTAGTGCATCAGATTCGGGGTGAATGGGAAACATGGGATTTGAAACTCATACCATATCGACAATGTTTGCACGATTTGAGCAAGCGATTTCGATCAGTGGAATTCAGACACATCCCAAAAGTTCATAATGAGGTTTCCGACACATTGGCCACCTTAGCATCGATGTTACACCACCCAGACAAAATTCATATTGACCCATTGCACATTCAGGTTCGTAATCAGCATGCTTATTGCAACATGGTAGAGGAATAAGTGGATGGCGAGCCATGGTTTTATGAAGTAAAGGAGTACCTCAGGATGGGAATATACCCGGAGCAGGCCACCGGAGACCAAAAAAGAGCCATTTGGCGATTGTCAAATAGGTTTTTCCTCAGTGGAGGAGTGATGTACAAAAGAACCCCAGATTTGGGATTGCTGAGATGTATAGACGCCGGTCAAGCCACGACAGTTATGGCAGCGGTGCATGCCGGGGTTTGTGGGCCACATATGAGCGGATATGTATTGGCAAAGAAGATTCTTCGAGCAGGGTATTATTGGCTCACTATGGAGCGTGATTGTATCAATTTCGTGCGGAAATGCCATCAATGTCAGATACACGGAGATTTGATTCATTCTTCGCCAACATAATTGCATACAATGTCAGCGCCATGTCCATTTGTTGCATAGGGCATGGATGTCATTGGGCCAATTGAGCCGGCAGCAACCAACGGCCATAGGTTCATTCTGGTGACCATCGACTACTTCACTAAGTGGGTTGAAGCTAAAACTTTCAAGTTGGTAACCATGAAGACAGTGGTGGATTTTGTTCACTCCCATATCATCTGTAGATTTGGGGTCCAAAAAGTGATCATCACGGATAATGGTGCAAATCTTAACAGCAATTTGATGAGAGAGGTATGTCAACAGTTAAGGATTGCACACCGCAATTCCACCCATATCGTCCCAAGGCGAATGGAGCAGTTGAAGCAGCCAACAAGAACATCAAGAAGATACTGAGGAAGATGGTAGAAGGATCTAAACAATGGCATGAGAAATTACCATTTGCATTGTTGGGTTATCGCACTACAGTTCGGACTTCAGTAGGTGCAACTCCTTATTTATTGGTATAAGGAACTAAAGCAGTGATACCAGCAGAGGTCGAAATTCCGTCCCTCCAGATTGTGGTTGATGCCGGGATTGACGATGATGAATGGGTCAAAGCTCGACTGGAGTAGTTGAACTTAATAGATGAAAAATGATTGGCAGCAGTGTGTCATGGCAAGTTGTATCAGAAGAGAATGGCAAGAGCGTACAATAAGAAGGTACGCCCCAGAATATTTGAAGTAGGGCAGCAAGTATTGAAACGAATCCTCCCACATCAGATCGAAGCAAAACGCAAGTTCGCCCCAAATTGGCAAGGGCCTTATGTTGTGACCAGAGTGTTATCCAACGACGCTTTATGTCTGACAGATATCGAATGAAGATGCGTCGACATGGCTATCAATTCTGATGCAGTCAAAAGATATTATGCGTAATTTCTTTGATTATGATAGTTATTGGTTCATTTGTTTGTACTTGGTACTTATTGGATAATGAAATGATAGAGGCAATTCGTTCTTCTATCCAAACACTTTTAACCTTTGCTTCCCCCTTTGAGCCTTATTTATTCTTTCATACCCCTCTTTTGGAGTCACTAATGAAAAAAAAAATTAATGATGAAAAATGAAACAAGAGAAAAGTCACAAGAAAAACAAAGGAATCGGAGTGAACTGCGTTCGACCTGATTCCTCCAAGAGGATACGTAGGCGCTTCACGGCTCGGTCGCAATGTGACAAAATGTCAAAAAAAATCAAAAGTCCCCCAAGCAAGAAAACTGGGGCAGAAGTTACGTTTTTTTAATTTTGAAAAAAAGAGGTTTGATTCCAAGAGTTGTAATATCTCACCCATCAAATTATTTTGAATTTCTTGATAACCTTTTCTTTTCTTTACCCACACAAAACCCACATATTATGTCCAAAAGACCTCCTGATCGTTATCTGAGAGGCGCCAAGTCAGACAGATGAAAGCTAAGGGTAATGCACTGATCCCCGACCGGATGAGGGTCATAAGCTGAAGAAATTGATAGGCAAAAGAATGCCCAGTAGAGAGAATCTTATCGGTAACACTCTGATCCCCAGCTGAAAAAATGAAATGAGAGAGTCTTATCGGTGAAAACCTTCACAGGCACCATAAGGCAACGTAAGCTGAGAGAAACAAAATGAGAGAGTCCTGTGGTAAAAACCTTCACAGGCACCATAAGGCGACGGGAGCTGAGAGAAGGAGAGAGTCTTATTAGTGAAAACCCCTCGAAGGGCACTATGAGGCGACAAGATGAGATCGGCAGAAAGAATCCGCATATGGCAAAAGTTGGGCGTCTGTTTATTCCCGACAAATAAGGCCATCAGGAAGATTGATTGGTACAAATAGACTGGGTCGATTAATCCGAAATGCATGACATGATCGTTGGGACCAGTCATACCGTCCAGATAAGGTCTTTCCTTTTCTTTTCCCCCAACATTTGTTCAGAAAGATTTTTCTTTTTTTTTTATCTTTTCATTTCTTTGTCTAAAAGACTTTTTTCCAGAAATTATTTTGAGAAGGATTTTTCAGAGTTTACTACCAGTTGCCAAAATGGTACAAAGCGAAATGTGAAAGGGACAGGCCAAGGACAAGGCAATAAGACAAAAGGCGTTTGTTGCAAGACCAAATGACAAACTGGTCTAGAAAGTTAAGGGGAACATGGAGAAAAGCGGAAAACAACGGTTGAGGAACTTATGGACCAAGTTCCAAGAGGATCCCCAGCAGAACTTCGATAGATCACTGACGAAGTTCCAAGGTGGTCAGACAACACAAAAAAGGGGAAGGAGAAAGAGAGAATTGATCCGCAGCAAAATAACCCCAACAGTCCTATCCTCAATAACGTTATCCCCAGATGATAACATTTTATCCCCTACAGTACTGGGGGAAAATAAAACTTTTAAGGGAGTAGTTTTGGAGTTGAAGAATACTCCCCCAGCATGTTTTGAAACAAAATAGCAGGGAACGGATAAATGGAAAAACCAACCCCAGCAGAAATATCATCCCCAGCAAGTAACGTTATCCCCAACCAGTTTTGGGAGCGCAGAGCAAGGGAGAGGGAATGAAAAAAAATCCATCCCCAGCAGGAGTGACACGATCACTCACCGTGTTTTAAACTAACAAGATTTTCTTTGATTTCTACAGGAAAATAAAGGTTGATGATGGCAGACAGACACGCCACAAGGAAGATCACCATAATGGGGGAAGAAAATTTTCTGCCATTTGTCAAAATTTTCTCGGAGGAACGAGGAAACAAACTCAAATACTTTCATGTTTTAGATAAATAGGCGTCCACCTGTATAACGAGAGGAATATTTTCATGCTTTTAGATAGATAGGCACCCACCTGTATAATGAGAAGAATATTTTCATGTTTTTAGATAAATAGGCACGCACCTGTATAACGAGAGGAATATTTTCATGATTTAGATAAATAGGCGCGCACCTGTATAACGAGAGGAATACTTTTCATGTTTTTAGATAGATAGGCGCCCACCTGTATAACGAGAGGAATAATTTCATGTTTTTAGATAGATTGGCGCCCACCTGTATAACGAGAGGAATATTTTCATGCTTTTAGATATATAGGCGCCCACCTGTATAACGAGAGGAATATTTTCATGCTTTTAGATAGATAGGCGCCCACATGTATAACGAGAGGAATATTTTCATGTTTTAGATAAATAGGCGCCCACCGATATAATGAGAGGAATACTTTTCATGTTTTTAGATAGATAGGCGCCCACCTGTATAACGAGAGGAATATTTTTATGCTTTTAGATAAATAGGCGCCTACCTGTATAACGAGAGGAATACTTTTCATGCTTTTAGATAAATAGGCGCCCACCTATATAACTAGAGGAATACTTTTCATGTTTTTTGATAAATAGGCGCCCACCTGTATAACTAGAGGAATATTTTCATGTTTTTAGATAGATAGGCGCCCACCTGTATAACGAGAGGAATATTTTCATGTTTTTAGATAAATAGGCACCCACCTGTATAACGAGAGGAATACTTTCATGTTTTTAGATAAATTGGCGCCCACCTGTATACCAAGAGGAATATATTTCAGTCCTTACATTTCAGGTCTTGAAACCAGCTACTCACTGGAAAGCAGAAGGTTGCAACAAGAGGTCCCAGCGCAAATTCAAGCGCATGAGTCAAAAGGAAGAAAAAACGCATCTTGGAAGAAACGACCTGTGAACATTGAATTATGCCCAGCATAACAAATTTGATGAAGAAAGTTGTATCCCCGGAGGAACCACCGAAAAGCTTAATGAAGGAAGCCATATCCCCAGCGGACCAAACCATACAGTGAGAATTAGTATTCAGAGAAGCAAAAGGTCGGTGTCATCCCCGTCAGTTCTCGGTAGAAATAAGCACCAGAATAGACGCAAGCCGACAAGAAAGCAAGGCATCAAGAACAAATGGAAGATAGATGGGATCTTGTAATCCGTAGTCTAGCCTAGCTTCTTGATTTTTCTTTTAAGCACGGTATAACAAAGAGATCGGTAAGCAGTAATAACAGCATGCAACATCAGTAACATTGTAGTCCCATGGTAGTCCCAGCTACCAAAACTTCCCGAACTACATTAACCCGATTCCCTTCTAGCCAGGGATATGTAGGAAACCTTTGAAGCAAAGGTTCGGTTAAATCTTTTTCAAAAAATGCTTCACACGGAGTACTCGGATGGGCAAAAATCGCTCACTTTATCTTTGCACGAAAACCCTTCGTGTATTCGGACAAAGAGGGGCAGCTGTAAGCACGTGATTTTTGCCCTATGAAAGAATTACTCCCAAAAAATTAAAAATAAAACGATTTTCCTTTGTGTGCAATTTTGAGAATTTTCGCGGCATTTTAGGATAATTATTTGTATTTGTCCATGCATGTTTATTTGTTAAATTAATAAAAAAAATACAAAAATATGTCACATTTGCATTTAGGATTTAATTCTACAATTAGGAATAATTAAGTTTGTTTTACAAGAATGAAAATTACAAAAATATGCATCGTTTGCATTTTTAGCATTCAATGTCAAATTGTGCAATTTTGTTTTAATTGGTGTTTAATTATGTATGATAAATGTTGCTAGGAATTAGTTAGTATTTTTGATAAGTTAATTTAGTTTATAACTTAATTTAGAATTTTAGTTTTTAGAAAAGTAAAAGAAAAGAGAGCAAAAAATAAAGGAAATCGGTATTGGGCCACCCTAGTTGGACCCAAAATCAGGCCCAAAACAACCCCTCCCCCCCCCCCCCAGATCCGGTCCAATTTGGTCAAACTTTGAGACGCCTCAAACGGTATCGTATTGGCCCCTTTTAATCGGAGCAGTTGGATTAAATCGATCCAATGGCCAGGATTTCATCTCCCTACCCATTCCAAACCCGACCCATTACCCGGTTTGAACCGACCCCCAACCAAGGCCAAACGACACCGTTCCACATTAAGTGAAAGATCCTGGCCATCGATCTCACTTTATCCAACGGCCAGGATCAAACCACCCCTTATGTATATAAGCCTAACCCCTTTACCCTGCCTCCCTATCCGAACACCCCCCTTCCGTCGTCTCTCTCAGAGACAATCCAAGCATCCCCATTTCAAACCCTAGCCGCCACCCCTCACTCTCGCCATAAACCCGGCAACCACGACGCCGATGACCACCAAAATAACACCCCTGATATACCCAACCACCCTGAACAAGAATCTGTTAGCATCTTGCCTCGAATCATTCCCCATCGTCTCGAATCTTCGTTTGAAGGTTCGAGCAAAACCCTGATCTACACCAACCAACCCCAGATTCACACCGGTCACTACCCTGGCCTCACTCGTGACCAAACCAAGTTTGGTTTGTTACCAATCTAACCAGAAACCCTCGAATCCCAAAAACACCCGTATGAACCCTAAAAATCCAAGAAGTTGGGGGTCTGTCCAAATCAACAAAGGATTGGGGTCTAATAGACCTTAATCGAGGTGTCCTCAGTTGAGAACACCTCGATTAAAGTCCGTTAGACCTCAAATGATCAAGTCTGGTTCAAGCCTGGGCCACTTTGTTTTTTTAAAGCGTCCAAGATAAGTTTCTTTTTCCCCTTCTGTTGTTGTTGAATTCCATTTGGGTTTGTTAGCATGTCTAGTTAATTTGTTGATTTTACTGATATTTTCTTTCAATTTTCTCCATCTTCATAAGACCTTTTTTATTTGGTCGACTATTCTTCTGTCTATTGTTAAATGTGTGTGGTAAGATACATATTCGATTTGATTAATATCATCGAGTGTTTAATTCATGTAGTTTCCCTATTTTGTGCAAAGCCGCTGGAACCTGTTGGTGTCCTGTTTGGTCTTATTTGTCTATCGATTAGTTGTTATATGTTATAACTAGTATAATCGATTGGATAAATGTCGTCATTTAGTTTTACAGGGTTAAATGTTCGAACAATCTGATTCATATAGCCTCACATGTTTGATCGAACCATTGTTTGAATTTAGCTGTGAATGGTTTGTGGCTACAGTGCAATTAGGAAATAGTTAGAAATAGTTGTTTGAGTTTGAACTTCCATAAGTTCAAACTTCAGGTTTCTGAAGCTTAGGGTAAAACAGTAATAACCAGGGGATTCAGGGTACTTTGGGGATTGAAACGTTCACAAATTGGTTAGTTTAAGAGGGCTGACAGTAGGGTACTGAAATGTGATTAAATTACTACAATTATTTATTAATAGTGGGGAACAAAACTTGATAGCATGGGGTAATTGTTTATTATAGGCTACCCATACCTTTTCGGCAGAAAACACATGATAGGGGCTGTTAGGAGGATGGGCATTTCTGATTAGTTTTAAGGGGTATGGGCAAAGTTGAAGAGGCAGCCTGGTGCTTGCCCTTTTGGCCTATAAATAGGCTCATTTAGAACAATAGAAGGGGGCTAAACACTAAGATTTCAGAATTTTAAAAGCTCTTAGCTGCTGGTTTTTCTGAACCTTCATAAGTCAGAAGATATTGAGTTGAAATAGGCTGAAAGTTGAGCTAATTTTCCAGAGCTAAAAGAGTAGTTTGAGAGATAAAAGAGGTCTTTTTTGTTGCACTATTGAACATCAGGAATGTAGCTGGTGCTGTTTTATTGGGTCTTCTGAGGTTTTTTTTTTCACTGATTCTGCTGGAGTTCTGTTAGTACTCAAAATCTGCACTGATTATTGGTTACTGTTAACAATGGTTGTTGTTGTTTGGTTTTCTAAAGTTAATACTGGGTTTTTCTTAAGTTGCTACTGAGTTTTGGTCTGTTATTGGGCTGTCTCTATTACTGTTACTGGTTTGGGGCTGTTCTATTGACTGTGTTCCTGTGTTGTTGCATACTGCTCTGCTGATCATCACCCTCTTCTTCTTTTATTTCAATACCAGGTACACTTTCGAATAGACTATGATGTAGCTGGGAGGTATACAAGTGAAATGAAATGTTTATGGGAATTAATGTATCATGTGGTGTACCTATCGTTTAACCAACTATGTGATAAATATTTGTATAGTTTCATTTTTGCAACTCAATAAGAATGCATGATGTACTCTTTCACTTAATTGGGACTGTCTTTTTAGCTATAGTGGTAGCCATCAGTTGCAGATCCAATTGTAGTTAGTTATGTAGTTGGTAGAATGAACAAATAGTTAACAAATTAGCTGTTTAGATTTCATCCCCAATTGGTTTTGGTATTTAAGGCAGACTTTAATAGGTTCGTGTTTAATTCCATTAGTCTCAATCACCTACAAATGATAGTTTAAATCGACTTGGAGAATGGTTGGTCTGCTTTCTTTAGCGTTTTTGCAAACCTCGTATGCATATTATAATTTCAGCTTTAGTAGTTCCTTTATAGAATAAGTCACGAAACAATCTTCCATTTTTCGAGTTCGAGTGCATTTTTCTGTTAGCATCTAGTGTAAACCTAATAACCAATAAGAAGCCCGAACTCGCTAAGCATATAAATCAATTAAGGCTTTTTCTTCTTTCGTATTTAGAGACGAACTTAATAGAGAAAAATGTAGTCACTTTAGGATTATCCTTTAAAAATAAATGAGATGAGCCTCGCCAAATAAAAAGGTACAAACTGTGGGCCCCTCAATAAATGTACATTTTAACTACTTAGACTTCGGGAGGAGCCGTTTAGCAAACTTCACGGCCGTCCCCAGAAATAAGAACGCGATAGGCTCTTTAGGCGCGTGTTTAATAATCCCACCTTCTTAAATTCGGATGTGCATTTCATGCAACCCAAATCCAAAACCCAAAATGCTGATTCAGATGTGTTCAGGATTGCGGGTTCATTTCATGCGGCGCAATCCAAAGACATGTCTCAGACGAGGTTCAATTCTCTTTAAATAAAAGTGGTTAAAAGTTAAAATTAGCACATAAGTTACAACATGTATTAAAATCAAGTAAATAAGTTGAACATGACAGTTGAGCGGCCGTGCTAGAACCACGGAACTCGGGAATGCCTAACTCCTTCTCCCGGGTTAACAGAATTCCTTATCCGGATTTCTGGTTCGCAGACTGTTAAATAGAGTCATTATTTTCCTCGATTCGGGATTCAAATGGTGACTTGGGATACCAAAAATCTCCCAAGTGGCGACTCTGAATCTTAATAATAAATCCCGTTTCGATCATCCTTTAATTGGAAAAACTCCTTCACCCCTCGCGGGGCGGTAAAAGGAGGTGTGACACTACTCTCTGCCTTCCTAGGTTAATCTTTACCTTCATCCTACATAAGGCTACTTTCTGCCTTTTGAGACTAAGCTCTGTCTCCATCTGCATCTTGCATAAGGCTACTCTCTGCCTTCCGAGGTTAAGCTCTACCTCCATCTTGCATGAGGCTACTTCCTGCCTTTCGAGACTAAGCTCTGTCTCCATCTGCATCTTGCATAAGGCTACTCTCTGCCTTCCGAGGTTAAGCTCTACTTCAATATTGCATAAGGCTATCTATCTGCCTTCCGAGACTAAGCTCTGTCTCCATCTATATTTTGCGTAACGATGTTCTCTGCCTTTCGAGGTTAAGCTCTACCTCTATATTGCATAAGACTATCTATCTGCCTTTCGAGACTAAATTCTGTCTCCGTCCTTCATGGTTGAAATATCGCCACTTTATTTAAATTCTCGCTCCGGCTGAAATATCGCCACCCTTTTCATTCATTCGGCTGAAATATTGCCACCTTCTCATGGGCTGAAAATCGCCAACTTATTCAAAGGCGTCATAGTTTGGAGGCACCATCTGCATAGCCCGAGAACACCATTTCATGGCCTGCGAATCTTTATTTTATGCTCTTCATGGCCCAGGGCATCATAGTCTGACGACGTCATCCAAACCGTCTAAAGACAGCACTCATGGTCCAACGGGAACTTGCATCATGTTTAAATTATGCACAATATATGCGCACATTGCTCATTTACAGGTACACCGACTAGTGAGCGGCCGCCTCGGCAGGAGCGCTCCCACTTCGGTTCCCCGCAACTTATTTGATCCCAAATGTCCCTTCAACTTAACCATCGCGCCCGTCTTTTCAAAATTCCATCGGCATATTCCGTCAATGGTTCCTGAACTACATATGGCCTGATTCCTGTAAAACCAGGGATATGTAGGCAGCTCAGAAACCAGAGCACGGTCAAGATCCTTTTGCAATCACCGTTTCCGATCAAAATTGACCATCTTATCTTTACCCAACAACTCTTTCATCCTCCTCGGGTAAAGAGGGGCAGCTGTTCATACCCAATTTTTCCCTGTGTATTTTACACTCAAAATACTTTCAAAATAGCATATATAGGTATCCCCAAAGGTTTTGGTATTTTTTCCAAATTTTCAAAGATTTTTAAAACCAATTTATGGCCTATTTTTGCTCTATAAAATCCAGTAATTAATCCCAAAACTTGTCATTTGGTGAATAATTTATTTTATTCTCATATTTACGTCAAAATATAATTTACATGATTTTTGCATAATTTTACAAGGCCATTTGTTTTTTTAAAACTAAAATTGCATGAAATTGCAATTTTAGCCTATTTCTCGATTTAATAGCACTTTTCATCGCAAAATCATTTCTAATATTTTTAAATTAGTACTCACATATTGTTTATCAACTCAGTATTTCTAATTTGATTTTTAAACATCATTTACTATTTTTGTAAATTCAAAAGGGAAAAACTTGATATTTCAATTGTGGCCTCAATTCCTTTCAATTGTAGCCTATTTTTCGTCCAAATTTTGACCCCAATTGACCGCAAATCAGACCTAAATTAACGACCCAATTGAGTTCAACCCGACCCCTTTACCCGTTTGTCCAGAACCGTCCGTTTGTACCTTTAAATCCTGGCTGTTGATCATTTTGATCAACGGCCCTCATCCACTCCTTCCTTTTTTAATTCCTAATGACCTAACCTAACCCTCATTTCTCTCATGTAGCCACCTCTGAACCCTCTCCTTCTCTCAAATGCTATCTAACTCTCGAAACCCTAGCCGCCTCTATCGTCTTCTCCGACCAAATCTCGCCTGATTCCATTGCCTCTCAGGCCGTGGACGGCCTATGCTTACGTCCCTTCACCCCTAATCATGGCCATTCAAGGTTTTCAAGGTTCAACCTCAACGATGTCCGTTCAGATCTTCTACAGATCTGAGGTCCTATGGCTTCTCCGGCTCCATTCCGACGTGTTAGAACTTTAAAAGGCCTAGCTATGGTTCAGACCTGTTCGAGACCAGATCCTTTCCAAGCCTTCTCATTTCTAGGGTTTCAGAGAAACCCTAGAAGTTGTTCGAGGTTCCTTTTCCTTATTTTTTCATAGATCTGTGATAGATCTGTGTTATACTCGAGGTTTTAAATCTTTTCCCTAATTTTCTTTCCAAAACTAGTCTGTTTCGATTTAGGGTTTCCAAAAATCTTTAAGTGATTTCTGACTTGTTTTCTTCTTCTTTTCTTCGTGTGAATCTATTTATGCCATGATGAGTTTTCGTTTATGTCTTGTATTCTTTCCTCGCATATCTTCTCCTATTTTCCGTTGTTACGCATACTTCTCTATTTTTACTCTGTTATTTCTTCTACTGGTTTTTTTCTACAGCATGCCTTACATGTCCATCTTGTGATTCCTTTACTATTTCTCTTGCTGAGTTTTGATTACCTCTACTGGATTTTCGTTTGGGTTCTTAAAATTGTTTATGCCAATCTTTCTTTCTTGCTTGATACTAGCATGCTTATATACGAGGGTTTTGTTCTTTTTGAATTGATACTATTAGCTTGTGATTGATTTCAATCTTCTTTTACTGAGGCTCGATTAATTTTCTACTGATTTTCCCAATTAAACCTTTTCCTCCCCTTTTCTGACTAAGTTCATTCGAACAAGGTTTTCAATTACTGGCTGTTTGATTGATTTACTTTCCTTATTTTCCAAACCGTATACCATAGGATTCTTGCCTTAATAAAATTTTGTGTACTTACCCTTGTTATGATACTTTGAAAAGGTTTTTAATAACTTTTATTTCCTTAATTATATCATACCCGTTTGAAATCAAATCCCTTAACCTTAGGGAGACCTTATGTGATTGGCTGAAATTATTTTCTTACCTTTGCTCACTTGTTTTCAGCCCTATAAAAGGAACTACTCTTTCTGCGCACACACAGTTCTTCATATACATCTTTTGCAATAACAACACACTTCATACTTCGAATTGCAATTGAACACTACATAATTTCAATACTACTGCTTGTGAATTTTAGTACCGAGCACTCTGCTCCCCTTCTCTTTTCTTTCTCAAATACCATTAAGTTTCTCAAAACTTTCGAGTGTTCTGCTGAAGTCTTGAGTTGATTTTCTCTGTGTTGTGGCTGCAAGTGCTCTATTTCTCTTCTTTGTGTTACTTTGCAACTGGTATGTCTATCCTATTTTAAATACTTCTCCTCCACTATGTGTTTTACATTTCAGTTCTATTATACTCCTTCCTTACTGTTTCTTTGCAACTTTATCACTCGTGTTCTTATGTGAATTCCATTTATCTCCTACCCCCCTTTATATGCGAGTTATGGTTCAAGGCATGACAGCACTCTAATATTGTTGTACATGCTTCTGGATTGGATTCTTTGAATCCCAAACTCAATCAGTTCCCATTCCTTTTCCCTTTTATGTGTTTTTGAGCTTTAGACTCGGGTCTAGCAGTGTCCTAATCACTGTCCAGACCCTGGTCTGACCATCAAGGGTCTGCTCTTAATGTGTTTCACCAAGCATGTGGTCAGGGATATGCCGGCCCACTTTGTGGCCGGGTATGACCACCACCTGTCATGGCTCCCCAATCCCCCTTTCACTTTGCACTTACTCTTAGCTATTAAGTTTTGCCCCTCTCTTGCAAGCCATGCTTTGGGACCCCTGAGTTCCCTCTGAACTTGGATGCCTGAGGGCTGGCACTTCCGCACTGCACTATTCTGTTACTAAAGGGTCATTCAGAGTGTAAGCATTGCCTGGAGTTCTTGAAGCTCCTTGGAACTTTGAAACACTCTTAGTAAGAGAAGGTCTCGGAATCTGGAATCCGGATTTGGTGAAACACATGTTATTGGGTATTAAGATTGAATTAGGCTGCTCGGATCTAGCTGTAGGCTGTGATGTATTTCTGTTTACTCTCTTTCTTCTGGTTCTGTAATAAATCTTGTAAAAAAAAGAACTTGGGGAATATTAGTAAAGGGTGTGGGAGGGGTTTACATTGCTTGCATGTCATATAGAGACCATGCCTATAGGATCCTTCATGTTTTAACCATCTAGACACCATGCCTATAGGATTTTAATATTGCAAACCATTTAGATACCATGTCTATAGGACCAATGTTGCCGTTTCAAGCACTTAGATATCATGTCTTAGGACTTTAATTTTTCTTACTAGATACCATGTCTATAGGATTAACGTTTAATTCAGTCACCTAGATATCATGTCTATAGGATCGACGCTTAATCATCTTGCAAATCATTAGAAATCCTGCCTATAGGACTTAATATTCGTATGATCAGTTGCATATAGAGACCATGCCTAAAAAATGCGTATGCGTTAGGCAAACTATAAGGTAATCAGATAATCACTGTTTTATCAGTTCAACCACGGGTCTTAAAGAATCAAATGTTAGATATCATGCCTATAGGAGTTCGTCTTAAACTCACCTAATTTGTTCAAATAATAATCTGTTAACTAGCCTTTAACGTTTAATGTCACGTTTTCCATAAAAGCTCTTACAAACCTGTTTGTTTTTAAACTCTTTAGATCTACATCTTTCTTCCGAAAACAGTTCTTTTAAATAACCTTCTACTTAAATGTTTCGCTCAGTCCCTGAAATTATCTTTCGAAAAGAAATAGTCCTTCAACTCGTTCTTTTAATGTATCCTCACTTCTAAACAACGTTTTTCACCATTTTCCGGCATTTTACTCAAATAGTCTACTACTTTTATCTCACTTCTGAACTTACTGCAGTCTTCACTTTCTTTAACTCTTCTGCATTAGGCCATTCCTTTTCTGAAATCAGTACTTTCTGAATAACTCGTCTAAAATGCCTCAGCCACTAACAATTGGATCCGAGTTGCCTAATGCAGACTTGTTATCTAATTCTACGTGTTAAGCTAGTCTGTCCGTTATTTAAGTTTAAATTTAAAGGACCCAATCAGTATGTGCAAGACATGCTAAACTATATGTTATCTGATTTACGGGGTTTACGTGAGCCATACATATCTGCTTGTTAACCCCTCTATTTGTTACTTGTTTTGTATGTCGAAACTAGTGTTTTATCCTTTTAAACTCCATATATGCCTCCATCCCTTGCTTCCCTTTAGGATTAGAAGTCCTAATACCCCGGGACTGATAGGTCGGGATGGGTACTAGCATGCAATAAGTAAAACGAGACTAATCGCGTTTAATACCTCAACGGGTGGGAAGGGTAGAATATGGAGATGATGATGGTGCGCTAATATCTCGTGTGAGAATGATCGCTGGATATTGCACTAAAGTGATCCATATTATATTTAAACCTAGGACCCCCTTTTTTTCCTTCTTTACTTATTGATGTTTTTATTAAATTAATGTTTCTTCAACTAAGCTTTCTCTTTTCAAAATCACTTGTGTCTTTCTTCTTTTAAAAATCTTTTTCAACTTCCTATGTGAAAACTTGCTTGTTTATTCATATTCTTCTTAAAGTCATAACTAAGCACGGCCGGGAACCACACTAGTGGATCTTGAGGGGTGCCTAACACCTTCCCCTCGAGATAATCTTAAGCCCTTACCCGAACTCTGGTTTATCTTTCAAAAACCTCCTCTTCTTTAAAAGTGTCCTAATTCACTATAATCATTAGGTGGCGACTCTTCAAATTCCATAACCTGATTCCTCGGAAGGGGAATAAGAGTTGTTTTGTCCATAATGTCGTAAACCCGATTTCGCTCTTTAGAAAAAGGGGGCGTCGACAGCAGCCAACTCCAAATCATGAACAGAGTAGTTCTTCTCATGGGGCTTCAACTGACGAGAAGCATAAGCAATAACTCTACCCTCTTGCATCACTATACAACCAATCCCAACTCTCGAAGCATCACAGTATACGGTATATGAACCTGAAGTTGATGGCAAAACCAATACTGGAGCTGTGGTCAAAGCTGTCTTGAGTTTCCGAAAGCTCTCCTCACACTCGTCTGACCATACAAATGGAGCACCCTTCTGAGTCAACTTGGTCAAGGGTGATGCAATGGATGAGAATCCCTGAACAAACTGGCGATAATAACCTGCCAACCCTAGAAAGCTACGAATCTCTGTGGCTGAAGACGGTCTAGGGCAACTCTGTATTGCCTCTATCTTCTTCGGATCAACCTAAATACCCTCGTTGGACATCACGTGTCCCAAGAAAGCCACTGAACTGAGCCAAAACTCACACTTGGAGAACTTTGCATAAAGCTTCTCCTCCCTCAATCTCTGCAATACAACTCGCAAATGCTTCACGTGCTCCTCCTGACTATGCGAGTACACCAGAATATCATCAATGAATACAATAATGAATGAATCCAGATAAGGTCGAAATACAGTGTTCATCAAATGCATGAACGCTGCTGGGGCATTGGTCAGCCCGAAAGACATGACAAGAAACTCATAGTGACCCTACCTAGTCTTGAAAGCAGTCTTAAGAATATCTGAATCCTTGATCTTCAACTGGTGATAGCCCAAACGGAGGTCAATCTTAGAGAACACCCTCACTCCCTGAAGCTGGTCAAATAAATCATCAAAACGAGGCAAAGGATACTTGTTCTTAATTGTTACCTTGTTCAATTTCCTGTAATCAATGCACATTCTCATTGTGCCATCCTTCTTCTTCACAAACAGAACCGGTGCACCCCACAGTGACACACTAGGCCGAATGAACCCCTTATCTAGGAGTTCTTGAAGTTGTTCCTTCAATTCTTTCAACTCTGCTGGTGCCATACGATACGGCAGAATAGAAATGAGCTGAGTTCCCGGCACTAGGTCAATACCAAAATCAATATCCCTGTCCGGTGGCATGCCCGGCAGGTCTGCAAGAAAAATATCGGGAAAATCCCTCACAACTGGAACAGAATTAATGCTAGGAGTCTCAAATCCAACATCCCTCACGAATGCTAGATATGACAGACAACCCTTTCCAACCATATGCTGGGCCTTCAAAAAAGAGATCACTCTATTACGAACATAATCAGTCACGCCACGCCATCGATCCGCGGTACACCCGGCATAGCCAAAGTGACTGTCTTAGCATAGCAGTCTAGAATAGCATGACACGGAGATAACCAATCCATGCCCAAAATAACATCAAAGTCCACCATGCTCAATAGCAATAGATCGACTCGGGTCTCCAGACCCCAATAGTCACAACACATGACCGGTACACACGGTCCACAACAACAGTATCGCCCACCGGGGTAGACACATGAACAGGTAAAGCAAAAAACTCCCGGGGCTTACCCAAATAATGAGGAAAATATGAGGACACATAAGAATAAGTGGAACCGGGGTCAAATAATATAGAGGCATCTCTGTGGTAGACTGAAATAATACCTGTAATGACAGCGTCTGAAGCAATAGCATATGTCCTGCCTGGAATAGCATAAAAACGAGCCTGGCCACCGCCTGATCGACCTCCCCCTCGGAGGCAACCCCTGGCTGCCTGACCTCCACCCCTAGCTGGCTGGGCGGATGGTGAAGTAACTGGAGCAGAAGTCGAGGGCTGACCCCTTTGCTGAGACTGACCATCACGAAGTCAAGGGCATTGCCTCCTCATATGTCCAAACTCTCCGCACTCATAACAACTACCCGGTGCTGGAGATGGGGAATGAAGGGAAACCCTCACACCAGAGTGACTAGCAGATGCACTCGGCGCAGAAGAACCCTTAGCTGATGGGACATGAGATGAACTCTGAGCTGGGAGGGCGCTGAATGAAGGCTGGCCCTGGTGAGACCCATGATGACCATGACCTGAAGATACCCCACGATACTCTGGACGGGCTGACTGAGTAGGCCTGAAAGAACGACCTCTACCATGATGGAACTGGCCCCTCGAATGAGCGCCACTGTAACTGCCCGATCCTCAAGGCCTCTTGGCCTCCCTCTCCTCTTGATCTAGACGGAAAACCGTTTCAATCTCACGAGCGATATCAACCACCTCCTCGAACATAGCACCCAATACTCTCTCTCTCTAGTCATCAGAATACGGAAATAGTAGTTAAGGCCATCTACAAATCTCCTGATCCTCTAACGATCTGATGTAATCATCCAAATGGCATGATGAGCCAACTCAGAAAACCTCAACTCATACTGGGTCACGGTCATACCCCCTATGTCAACCACTCAAACTACCTACGCATCCCCACTCTGTGGGACTGCGGTACATGCTTCTCCAAGAAAAGAGAGAAGAACTGCTGCCAAGAAAGGGGTGCTGCACTGACAGGCCTACGCCTCCCAAAATCCTCCCACCAAGTAAAGGCAGCCCTCGAGAACTGAAAGGTGGTAAATGCCACACCACTAGACTCAAGAATCCCTACTGTATGGAGCATCCACTGACACTTGTCAAGAAAACCCTAGGCATCCTCGTCCTCAGCACCACTGAATGCTAGAGGTTGGATCCTTCCAAACCTCTCAAGACGATGCTTCTCATCATTCGGCATAACTGGCACCACAAACTCTTGAGCTGGTGCAACCGGCTGGGCTGGAGGTGCCCCCGTCGTCTGTAGTCCCTGCACTACCTGCTCAGGTGTAAGAGCAGCGGGGTCTAATTGCCTCCCCCAGCCTGTGAAGTAGCTGCTGTGGTAGTGGTTGAAACTGCCTGATCTAGTCTAGTGCAAACTGATAAGATCTGTGCCAAGGCCTCCTAATGATGCGGAATCACGATGGGCACAGCTGGTGCCTGAACTGATGCTGCTGGAGCCTGATCCGGAGCTGGGGATCAACAGGTGCTGCCCTCACTGCTCTGCCTCTACCAGTTTCACGGCCTCTAGTGGCCTCAGTGGGTGGCACTGGTGGTCATCCACCTCATCAGGTAGCCCGCATCCTCACCAGTTGAAGGTAACATCTAGAAATGCATAGTGACCATACCTAGTCTTGAAAGCAGTCTTAAGAATGTCTGAATCCCTGATCTTCAACTGGTGATAGCCCGAACGGAGGTCAATCTTAGAGAACACCCTTGCTCCCTTAAGTTGGTCAAATAAATCATCAATACGAGGCAAAGGATACTTGTTCTTAATTGTTACCTTGTTCAATTGCCTGTAATCAATGCACATTCTCATTGTGCCATCCTTCTTCTTCACAAACAGAACTGGTGCACCCCACGGTGACACACTAGACCGAATGAACCCCTTATCTTGGATTTCTTGAAGTTGTTCCTTCAATTCTTTCAACTCTGCTGGTGCCATACGATACGACGAAATAGAAATGGGCTGAGTTCCCGGCACCAGGTCAATACCAAAATCAATACGCCTGTCCGGTGGCATGCCCGGCAGGTCTGCAGGAAAAATATCGGGAAAATCCCTCACAACTGGAACAGAATCAATGCTAGGTGTCTCAGCTCCAACATCCCTCACGAATGCTAGATATGATAGACAATAATTTCCAACCATATGCTGGGCCTTCAACAAAGAGATCACTCAATTAAGAACATAATCAGTCACGCCACGCCACTCGATCCATGGTACACCGGCATAGCCAAAGTGACTGTCTTAGCATGACAGTCTAGAATAGCATGACACGGAGATAACCAATCCATGCCAAAATAACATCAAAGTCCACCATGCTCAATAGCAATAGATAGACTCGGGTCTCCAGACCCCAATTAGTCACAACACATGACCGGTACACACGGTCCACAATAACAGTATCGCCCACTAGGGTAGACACATGAACAGGTAAAGCAAGAAACTCCCGGGGCATACCCAAATAATGAGCAAAATATGAGGACACATAAGAATAAGTGGAACCGAGATCAAATAATACATAGGCATCTCTGTGGTAGACTGAAACAATACCTGTAATGACAGGGTTTGAAGCAATAGCATCTGTCCTGCCTGGAATAGCATAGAAATGAGCCTGGCCACCGCCTAATCGACCTCCCCCTCTGGGGCGACCCCTGGCTACCTGACCTCCACCCCTAACTGGCTGGGTGGGTGGTGAAGTAATTGGAGCAGAAGTCAAGGGCTGACCCTTTTGCTAAGACTGACCATCACGAAGTCGAGGGCACTGCCTCCTTATATGTCTAAACTCTCTGCACTCATAACAACTACTTGGTGCTGGAGATGGGGACTGAAGGGAACCCCTCGCACCGGAGTGACTAGCAGATGCACTCGGCGCAGAAGAACCCTTAGATGATGGGGCATGAGATGAACTCTGAGCTGGGAGGGCGCTGAATGAAGGCTAGCCCTGCTGAGACCCATGATGACCATGACCTGAAGATACCCCACGATACTCTAGATGGGCCGACTATGCAGGCCTGAAAGAACGACCTCTACCATGCTGGAGCAGGCCTCTCGAATGAGCGCCACTATAACTGCCCGATCCTCTAGGCCTCTTGGCCTCCCTTTCCTCTTGTGCCAAGGCCTCCTGAATACCCAGAATCATGATGGGCACAGCTGGTGCCTGAACTGGTGCTACTAGAGCCTTATCCGGAGCTGGGGCAGCTGGTGGATCAACAGGTGCTGCCCTCGCTGCTCTGCCTCTTCCACGTACACGACCGTGTCCACGGCCTCTGGTGGCCTCAGTGGGTGGCACTGGTGGTCGTCCACCTCATCCGGTAGCCCGCGTTCTCACCATCTGTGAGAGAATGGAATAACGGAAGTTTAGTTCTCGGATCAACAACATCGCACGGCAGGAATTTCAAGAATGTGAAGCTTTTTTTTTCCTAAAGGTTCTGCAGCCTCTCGAGGATAAATACAGACGTCTCCATACTGATCCGCAAAACTCTACTAAACCGTCTCATGACTTGCGAGACCTTTGTAACCTAGGCTCTGATACCAACTTGTCACAACCCCAACCCCGGTCGTGATGGCGCCCAACACACTGCTAGGCAATCCTGGCCAACTAACAACCCTTTCTGTTTTCTTATAAAAATCATTATCAACTAACACAGTTAAATTGCTAAATTACTCTAATAAAAGTTTAAGACAACGAGTTAAATATGCGGAAATTCAGATGATAATACCACTACACAGCCCATACAGATCTGGTGTCACAAGTTTCGAGCCTCTAGTACAAGTTTAATGGCCTAATACATAATTAGTCTAGGAAGTGCGGAGGAAACAAAAGGATAGAAGGGAGAGATCCAGGTTGTGGACGCCGTGCAGCTACCTCGATACTCCTGAATATGAACTGATCGACTAAAACTCCTCACTCAGCCTCTGGAACACCTGGATCTGCACGCAAGGTGCAGGGAGTAATGTGAGTACTCCGACCTAGTGAGTAATAAGCAGAAATAATGACTGAGAATAAGAAATTACGGAAAACACAGGGTAATCTATACTGCGACAGTTTAAACAGGTAATATGAAAACAATAAACCATTGGAAACAAAATGTAGAAATACTACAACAAATAAGCAGTTAAGTGATAGACATATAAAGGAAATCAACACATAAAACGGTACCCTATAGTACCCACTGCGGCGTGCAGCCCGATCCATTTATTTATCGTCGACGGCTCTCACTGGGGGTGTGCAAACTCCGGGAGGGGCCCCTTACGGCCCAAGCGCAATATCAAGACATCTCATGGCATCAAGTCTAGGCCCTCGGCCTCATAACAATATCAGTATAACAATGCTGCAGCGCGCAGTCCGATCCCATAGTATCCTCACATCTAGACTTTGGCCATACTCAATCCAGGAGTCATATAAGCCCTTCGGGCAATAGTAAAACAGTAATTCTCAGCCCAAAACATCATTTAATATATCTTTTAGTTTCAAAAATCGAGTAAAAGTGGATGAGTTGTACAACAGTAGAAGATGGTACAACCGAGTTCAAATAGTAAGTCAAACAGTGAGGAAATAGTAATAAAACTCTCCCCGGAGGGTTCAAATAATTGGCACAAAGCCCAAATATGACAATCAGTCCAAATAATAATGATAACAATTAAGCTTTAATCAAATACGCGGTAGAAGCATCACTCGGGACGGACCAAGCCACAATCCCCAATAGTAAACGACACCGCGCTCATCATCAAGCGCGTGTATCACCTCAAAATAGCACTACGATGTGCAAATCCGGGGTTCCAAACCCTCAGGACATCATTTACATTCATTACTCACCTCAAACCGACGAAATCTCTAGCTCGCGACGCCTTTGCCCCTCAAATCGGCCTTCACGTGCATCAAATCTACCCAAAATCAGAACGAATACGTCACAACATGCTAAGGGAACAAAGCCCAAGCAAAAACAATCAACAACGGGCACGATTCCCGAAATTACCAAAACCCGAGCCCCTGGGCCACTTCTCAGAATCGTGTAAAATTTGTATTTTCAGAATCCTCATACCCTCACGAGTCTAACCAAACCAAAATTATTCAATTCTGATGTCATTTGGTCCTTCAAATCATCATTTTACATTTTTGAAAGGTTTCAAAAAATTTCTTCCCAAATTCCATCCCAAATCACGAATTAAATGATGGCTTCAGTGATAGATTCATGTATCCTAGCCAAATATGAGTTAAAATCACTTACCCCGATGAATTTCTTGAAAAACCTTTGAAAAATCGCCAAAATCCGAGCTCTCTAGGTCAAAATATTAAATAAAATCCAAAACCTCGTATTTATAGAGTACCCCTTAGATTTCATCCTCCGCGGGCCGCATCAAATCGACCGCGGTCCGCACAAGCCAGTGTGGTCCGCGCAAAAACAACCACGGCCGCGCATGCCTTCCTTTGCAGTGATAGGCTTTAGTATTTTGACCATAACTTTTCCTACAAATATCCAAATTGCGATATCTTTTCTTTTCTGGAAACTTGATATGAAGGGCTACAACTTTTGTATTTGAATAATCTCAAAATTCCTAGTATATCAAAAGATATGAGCTTCCGAAGTAGGACTAACGGGAAGGTTATTCACCGCGGACGCGCCCCCTTTTGTGCGGTCCGCGCGACACCTACCGCGGCCGTGGCCGCTTTTGTGCGGTCCGCACAGCACTCACCGTGGGTGCACTTATTTTTGTGCGGACCGCGTGGGTGAGTTCCGGGGCTTGCAACCCTCCTAGACCTGCTACAACTATGATTTTCGGCCTAAACCATCCCGGAACCTACCCGGGACCCCCGAAACTTCAAACTAATTGTACCAACACATCCCATGACATCGTTCAAACTTGTTCAACACTTCGGAATGCTTACAACAATATTAAATCACTAATTTAACATAGGATTCAAGCCTAAGAACTTCAAGAACTCTTAAATTATGCTTTCGCTCAAAGAGTCTATCAAATATCGTCCGAATGACCTGAAATTTTGCACACACATCCCAAATGACACAACGAAGCTACTGCAACTCTCAGAATTCCATTCCAACCCTTATATCAAAATCTCTCCTATCAACCCGAAATTGCCAAAATATCAATTTTGCCAATTCAAACTTAAATCTTCTCTACAACTCCAAAACCCATTCTGATCAAGCTCCTAAGTCACAAATCACCTCGCGAAGCTAAGAGAACCATCGGAACTCACATCCGAGCCCTCTAACACATAAGTCAACATCCGGTTGACTTTTCTAACTTAAGCCTTCTTAAAAGAGACTAAGTATCTCATTTCATACCAAAACCACACCAACCGCAAACCAATCAATTAGACCATATAAAACACGGATAACGAAGCATAATAAAGCAAAAATGGGGGAAACGGAGCGGTAATTTATGAGACGACAGGCCAGGTCGTCACATATGTCAATTAATCTTATTTTTCATTTGCGGACTCACTTGTGTAGTGTGATGCTTAACAATTAATAAGTTAACTCATCAATTTCATATCATATTCAATAGTTTTAATTAATTTCTAAATCTATTTATCATAATCGTGGATTCGCTTGCGTAGTGCGGTAGAAGACATTTAATAAATTTCAAAAAAAGAATTAATTTTCTCAAATGTAGCAATTTTTTCCAAATGTAATAACGTGTTAATAATTCTTTTCCATGACTGTGGATTCGCTTGCGTAGCACTGTTATGACTAAATCAATTTTGTCTTGATCACGCATTCGCCTGCGTAGTATGATTATGACATCTTATTACTCAAATATTTTTTAATAATTCTAATAATCAAGAGATAAAAGCAGATAGGTAAAACATGAAAATCATATAAATCACAGTTTGTCCAAAATTAATTCAAGCCAAGTTTTAAGCCAATAAAACAACCATGCTAGAACCACGGGACTCGGAAAATGCCTTGCACCTTCTCCCTGGTCAACAGAACTCCTTACCCGGACTTTGTTTTCGCAAACCAATAATTAAAGAGTCGACTTTTCCTTTGAATAAGGAATTCAAATAAAAGGTGACTTGGAACACCCAAAAATAGATTCCAAGTGGCGACTCTGAACAATAAAATAATCCATATTTCAGAATTGTCACTTAATTGGAAAAACTCTTTAACCCACAAATCCACAACAACATCATTCTTTTTTGGGGGGTAAAAGGGGGTGTGACAGCAAATTTTTGACTAAATCGTTTGTCTGGAACCGGGTTACTTTTTGTTGCTTTGTCAGGGTTTTGTTTATATTGCTCCTGTTTTAGAAGTGGACAGTCTTAGATGAAATACCCTCGCTTTTCGCACCTGTGACAGAGATCATTGTTCCTTGCCTTACTTGAGCTGCCCCTCTTTGGTATACCACCATTTCTTCGAACCATCTTTTGAAACTTTTTAGTAAGATAGGCCATATCACTATCTTCTTCACTTGAGTCACTGTTTTCAGCCTTGAGCACCAGGTTTTTTTCCTTCTTTGGCTCTCTCCTCTCACTGTCTTTCTTTATTTACATCTCGTATTTCTTCTGATTACCAATCAGCTCATCCATGGTTAGAGTTTGTAGATCTTTAGCTTCAGTGATGGCATTCACCTTACTCTCTCAAGAACTAGGTAGAACACTGAGAATTTTCCTTACAAGCTTGTTTCTTGGAATAACATCTCCAAGTGAATGAAGCTTATTTATGATGGATGTGAGTCTAGTGTACATATCTTGTATAGACTCATCATCCTTTATCCTGATGAGCTCATACTCAGCGGTGAGCATGTCAATTGTGGACTGTTTAACCTAAGTAGTTCCTTCGTTTGTGGTTTGCAATGCTTCCCATATTTCTTTTACAGAATCATAAGCTGAGAATCTGTTGTACTCATCACGTCCTATACCACATACCAGGATTTTCTTGGCACGATAGTTCTTTTCTATGGATTTTCTGTCAATATCACTGTACTCTTTTCTATATTTCGTCACCATTGGTCCAGTTTCTCCAAGATTCTTCATAGGAACATGTAGACCATCACATATGATGTCCCATAGTTCTGAGTCTTCGGCCATTATAATATCATGCATATGAGTCTTCCACCAGCCGTAATACTGACCATTGAATCTATGAGGTCTGTAGGTTGATTGTCCTTCCTCAAAGTTGGGTGGAGCAGCCATTGAGATCCTTTTTAGGTGTTAACCTTTTAGAAAGAACCTGCTCTGATACCAGTTGTTAGTTTATATGAGTCCACCAAACTATAAAGTACCTGGTCTTCTATGAGTTTCCACTGAGAATACTAATGAAGCAGTAAGTAAAAGAGACACAGGAGTTTTACGTGGAAAAATCTCACTCAAGGGAACAAAACCACAACCTGCACTTGTAGGCTTTCAACTTCACTAACTTGTAATCACACTATTATAAACCACTTTGTAATGACTCTATTACAAAGACTTCAACTCAACTAACTCGTGATACACTTATCACAAGTCACTTTGTCACTCACTAGTTACAAACACTTTAACTTATGACTAACTCTAGTCACAACACAAACTTAGAAGGTTTGTGATTTTGGGTTTCCTAAAACACAGCTTCTAAGAAAGCAACATAGGATTTACAATGAAGAACAAATAACAAGATTACAACTCAACTACGGATACACAAAGACTCATTGTGAAACTGATCCTTTAGTGGAGTTGTCTTTTTGTTCTTGATACACTTGTGACTTCAATGCTGGATCAACACTTTTATGCTTGAGAGAATATCACTAAATGCTTATTTGAATATCTTGTGCCTTGCACCATGTTGTTATACTACCAAAGACATCGCAAGGATGATGTCAATTCTTGGTACATGCTTCTTCCCAATGGGAAGTGACTGCTACACTGTCGTGTGTATAGTTGTAGGCAGTCACTTTCTGCAGTTGCGTTCTAACTGTATAGTTGACTTGTACTTCTGTCAGAGAACACCAAGGGATCAGGTCCCTGTCGTGTTCCTCTTTGTAGCAGTTCATTAGCTGGAGTTCAGACTGAACTTCGTTCATTTGAAATGTGTACCAAGTGAGTCAGGTTCCCTATCTGGTTCTTAATAATAAGTTTTTTAGATCATCAAAATATAAGAAACATAAGGCAAAGACATTGAAAACCCATCAGATAAGTATATGGTTCAATATTGGGCCATGTTACACACTTAAAGACAATCTTCTGTTCTACCAATTTTTGATATATTTGACTCTTTATTTAATTTTTTATTGCCATAAATTAATATATCGAGATTGTCCATATGTAAGTGATATTTAGATTCACTCTGAAGTTGTTCGCTTCCGTAGTTCCACGAAGAGTTCCAAAGGCAATTTTGAGTTCTTATTTATAATATATTCACCATAGTTAATCACACGGGCAGAGGCATTTGCATCTATACCCGTTTTTTGGGATACATTTTAACTTGTGCCTGTTTTGCAAAACAAATTACAAGCATACCCACTTTTTTGCGTAACTTCAGCATACGAGCCTGAAGTAGCAAAGGCAATCACGCAAAACTTCAGCATTGTAGTAGACGGGCCTGAAGTAGCAAAAATTGCTGAACCAAGTGTGCTAAAGTTTTTGTTTGTAATTGCTGAACTTAAGCATAGTAGCTGAAGTTTTGTTCTCTATATGCTAAAGTTTTTTTTGTAATTGCTGAACTTAAGTATAGTAGCTGAAGTTTTTTTCTCTATTTGCTGATGTTTTTGTTTGTAATTGTTGAACTTAAGCATAGTAGCAGAAGTTTTGTTCTCTATTTGTTGAAGTTTTTGTTTGTAATTGCTGAACTTAAGCATAGTTGCTGAAGTTTTGTTCTCTATTTGCTAAAGTTTTTGTTTGTAATTGCTGAACTTAAGCATTCTAGTAGTTGAAGTTTTGTTCTCTATTTGCTGAACTTCAACATGTTTAAACTAAAATTTTGTTCTATATTTGCTAAACTGCAGCATGTTTTATGCTATTATGTAATTGATTTTTTGTACAGATAATAAGTTTATCATAAGTAGAATTAGTAACTTAAAAAAACTAGATAAGGATTTAACACAACAGGTTAAAATGCACTGATAATGTACACAGCTGAATCCAAAAAAAATAATAGAATGTGAATTAAAGGAAATGGACTTACATTTACATACATGTACGTACTTACTTTAGAAAGTTATTTATAATTTATTTTTAAATAATCTGATAAACATACTTATGGCAATCATTCCCATGAACTGAAGTTTCATAGCAGCACCAACAGCAACAGAAGAAAGAAGAAGAAGAAGAACAAAACGAAGGAGGAGAAGGAGAATGAGAAAGGAGGCTGAAGTTGTTTAAAAAGTAGGTACAAGTTAAAACTTTAAAAAAAATAGGTATAGGTTAAATGGGGGCGACCAAATAGGGCGCCCCGTGCAAATTTTATGATCTATATGGGAGAATGGGTTCGCGGGAGCCCTTGCTCCCCTTCATAAACTATGTATAGTATTTGCATTTTTTTTAAAATTTTATTCTTAAATAAGCATGTGTGAACTCATGCTCAAGTGGGTACTTTGGCTTAGTGGTCAATGGTTAGTTACACCAGAAATGGGGATTCCCCAAGCTTTAGACTCGATGCAACTGTTCCATTGGATGAAAGGCATGGGTAGTGCACCAACTGTTCTGCATGGGCAAGAGAGAAAGCAATCGGAGGAGCTGGTGGCAATTCAAGCACAGGCAGCTCCGATAACTAAGACTCCTACTGATCCAACACAAAATGAGACAGACATGGCGACTGCAGCAAGGAAATTGACCTTCTCGTCTGGCATAGGGACTTCAAAACCAACTCTAGCTGTTGTGGTTCAAGGTAATCGATCTATACAACAGGATTTGAAATTGAACTATTACCCCCTATTGTGAAGGATGCAAGGAAAATTGTTCGATTGAACCATATAGAAATGGAAGAGCAGAATAGGAGATGGAGGACTAGCTTAATTGGCTATGTCATAGGTGGATCTCCACAATTCAAAGAGATGCTGAAATTTGTGTATGGAGTTTGGCAGTTTGATTCGACTCCATAGGTACTACTTCATGATGAAGGATACTTTATTTTCAAATTTGAGTTTGATGAGGATAGAGATTTGGTTCTTCAAAATGGACCATACACTTTCAATAACAGGCCTATGATTTTGAAAGTATGGGAACCGGATTTCCAAATGTGTAAGGAATCCACAAAAAATGTTCCAGTCTGGGTCAACTTCCCCGGGCTACCCATACAGTACTGGACAGTGGAGAACTTAAAGAGAATTGCAAGCTCGATTGGGAACCCAGTTTGCACTGATAAACTAACATCACAGGAGGCTAGAATATCATATGCTCGTATGTTGATTGAGATGGATGTGTCCCAAGCACTACCTGAGACAGTGCTGATAGAAACTGCAGAATTAAAAATAAGGAAGCAAAAATTAAGCTATGATTGGCATCCTTCCTTCTATCATGACTGTCTCACATTAGGTCATGACACAGTGAAATGTAATGGCCAAATAGAGATGAAAAAGTACTTAGGACCTGATGCCAAAGGACAGATAGGTGGATAGAAAAAAGGGGAAAAAGAGTAACTACTAAATGGATTGCGAAGAAAAAGACAATTGGGGAAGCACATGCTCAAGAGGTTAGAGTCGAGACCAGCAAAGAAGAAACAATTGCACCACCAGTCATCAGTACAGAAATAGAGCAAAAGGACAATGACTTTCAGATAGCTAAGTCAAAAGGAAAACAGGTGCAAAGTCCCAAGGAGAAAAGCTCAATGAGGAAGGGTATAACTGATGAGACCATTGAAGCTATATTGCATAAAAATAGATTCAATGCCCTAAGAATTCAGGAAAGGGAGGATGCTAGTTTGGCATCAAAGAAGAAACAATACCTTTGGTCCACCCCCCATGATTATTAGCTCATGGAATATTAGAGGGCTTAATAAGCCCTTTAAGCAGAAAGAACTCAAGGTCTTTCTACTTAAGAATAAAATTACAGTATTAGGGAGCCTTGAGACCAAAGTGAAAAAAGGAAATGTAAAAAGAGTAAGAAGGAAGAATGGGACTGAATGGTGTTGATACCCAATTTTTTCCTGTATAATTTTAATATAAAAAATACCTTCAAAATAGTATGTATATGCATATGCAAGTATGTCCCAATATTTTATTATTTTTTCTTAATTTTCAAAGATTTTTAAATTAATTTATTACCTTATTTTATCAGAAAAAACCCAATAGTTATTCTCAAAATTATCATTTTTGGTGACTCATTTGTTAGATTCTCATATTTATACTAAAATATAGCTAGAATGATTTTTGCATATTTTTATAAATTTATTTAGTATTTTTAAAACTAAATTGCATATAATTGCAATATTAGCCTCTTTTAAGATTTAATTGTGATTATATTGATAAAATTAACTCCAGTATTTTTAATTCGATAATTATATATTATTAATTATTTTAGTACCTTTTAATTTATTTCCAGAAATTATTTGACTATTTTTTATAAAATA
This sequence comes from Nicotiana tabacum, assembly GCF_000715075.1. NCBI lineage: Eukaryota > Viridiplantae > Streptophyta > Magnoliopsida > Solanales > Solanaceae > Nicotiana > Nicotiana tabacum. Next base: position 25,807,991 of record NC_134085.1, read on the forward strand.
AATAAGGGAAAAGTGGCTATTTAAAATATAGCCCAATTGTGTTTCAATTGTGCCCTGATTTGAACCCCAATTTTAAACCCAATTACCCAGCCCAAATCCTAATTTACCCGACCAACGACCCCTTTAAATAACCTGCCTAGATTCCCTTTAATTCCCAGTCGTTGATCGCCTAGATCAACGACTGACATCAGCCCTTTCCTTTTTTAATTCCCAACTACCCAAACCCTAGTCATTTCTCACCTGTAGCCACCTTTGAATCCCCCCTCTCCCCTTCTCTCTCAGTTCTCTCTCAATCCCCTCTCAAACCCTAGCCGCCACCTTCAATCACCACCTGAAAATCTCCCAAATCCATGGCTCCCAAAGTCATTGAAGGCCTATATCTGCCTCCTATGACTCCTACATGCCCTATTACTATGGTTTCAAGACCAGAACTTGAAGAAGCTTGGTCCATACCTTGGTCGATCTCAGTTCTTATGGCTGTCTCCAGTCATCTTTGACCTTGCTCTGGCCAGCTATGGCTATTCAAGCCTGACTCTTGACTTCTCCTGCTTAGATCGATGGTTTCCAAGCCTTTCTCACCATTCGGGGTTCTTCTGAAACCCTAACCTTCGAGGTTCCCCCGATTTATTTAGATCTATTTTAGATCTGTGTTTACCCTAAACTTTTAAACGTTTTCTCGAGATTTCTTTCAAAACTCTGTCTTCAAAACCCTTTTTGTCTTTTCCGATTTAGGGTTTTGTTAAGTTATTTCGAAACTTTCTCTTATTTTTAACATGTTCTACTGTGTTTCTTTATGCTGTTCTTCTACTGGAGTGTGCATGTTAAAAGTCTTAGTTTCTTTTGAGGTTTCTGAATCTATTTTGTTAAGTATTTGATCGATTTATTTGCTTTTCATCTCTAGACTCGATTGTGTTGAAAACCCTAAAACTTTGGGGTTCATTCGAGTTCGGAGACTATTACTTGTTAGTCATGCTCTGAATTGGACTGGTTTCAAAACCCTAATTTTTTGGACCTATTCGAGTTTCTGAAGTTGCTTCATCTGTTGCTCAACTGAATTTCAAAATCTTTTGTTTCAGCCTCTATTTCTTTATGTGATTTTGACTTCCTGCTACCATTGAAACTCTACTATAAGGTCTTTTCACTTGACCTTTTTGCATGCTTCTGATACCCTCTTTTCCCTATTAATAAGTTGACCTATGTGACTACCATGTTTCACTATCTACTGACTTTGTAGTTATTATTGCCGCTTCTCTTTGTCCTAAATTCAGCCTTGCATGCCTAATGTTTATGCACTCTTTTATATGCTAAATTTCCTTCTAAAAATGACCTTCAATTATGGACTCATTTCAAACCTCCTTTTGTAATTCTGATTGCACTCGTGTGTTAAGTAATTGATTCTTTCCTTGTTTACTGACCTACCTATTGCTTGGTCCAATTTGAACATTGTCCTTTGAACCTTCGATTCCTACCTTTTCTGCTCAATTTGATTAATTCTCTTACCTTGGTTACATTGGTATTTGATTCTTACCGACCTTTCCTTGATTAGAATCTGATGAACCTAGTCTCTATTACCTATTGTGTACTTGTACTATGCTGAAGATACTTCCTTATTGGTCATATTCAGCCCTATGTGATTTCTTTCCTTATTTAGTACTTGCATGTTACCGTTTGATTTTAACTCCTTAATTAAAGGAAGTCTTTGATACTGATTTGATTTCAATTGGTACATAGTTCCATAGTTATTGTTGAACTATGATTCTTGCCTTATTTTCTACCTATTTTCAAACTATAAATACCCTACTTTTCACTCACACTCACATTCAAAAAATATTCTCTCTTGTTACTTGTACTGTGGCCTGTCTTCAAAGTCCTGCTACCTGTTTTTATTGTATTTTGCTTCTTTGAACTGGTATGTTCTGATTAAGATTCTAGCATCACAACAATGTGTTTACTTGATACTTTTACCTTCTTGTCTGCCTACTGTTTGTGTTTAGTTCAGTACTTATTTTAGTATGCTGTAATTTCCTTCTGCCTGTTCTGAATCTATGAATCCCAAACCCCCACCCCAATGTGTTCGATGCTATGGTTTGTTTGAGTCATGACAGTATTGAATATTACTACCCATGACTCAAGCTTGATCCTCTAGGATCCTAACCTCTATGTTTCTCTGGTATTGTGTGTTCTGGTAGGCTTATAGGCATGCCAACATCTTCTATTGTTGTGCATGCCCAAAGTTTACCCTTGCCTAAGCATAGGCTCTTTGCAACCTCCCAACCCCCCTGAACCCCTTTTGTATGAAAATATCAACTTGTTTGTAGCTGTTTCCCTCTCCTTTATCCCCTTAGAACTTTGTTTCTTCACTTGCACTCTCTTAGACTTAAGTTCTGCCCCCCTCTTGTGAGCCTTGCCTTGGGACCCATTGAGCTCCCTCTAAACTTGGACACTTGAGGGCTGGCCCTTCCACACTGCACTTGTCCCTATTCTGGTGATACAATTTGGGTGTGAGCACTGCTCGGAGTCCCATTGAGGCTCTAAGGGAACTCTGACACACTCAAATTGGACAAAGGCTTTGGATCAATGGTCTTTGAGTTGGTCTATCTCATAACTCAAAGAGGAAGTCAAGAATCAGGCTTCCTCTCTGGTTGTACTTTTTTTTGTACTTTTTCTAATGTAATTTTATTCTGTTTTGTAATAAGTTGTAATAAATATTTGGGGCTGGCTAGTGAAAAGGGTGGGTAACTATGCATGAAAAGGGTAGAAATCATGCCTATAAGACTGTTCTAATTCTGCATATTCAACTACATATAGAAATCATGCCTATAGGACTGTTCTAATCCTGCATATTCAACTATATATAGAAACCATGTCTATAGGACTGTTCTAATCCTGCATATTCAACTACATATAGAAACCATGCCTATAGGACTGTTCTAATTCTGCGTATTCAACTACATATAGATACCATGTCTATAAGGCTTCTACATAAAGATACCATGTCTACAAGGTTTTCGGCATTTCGACACCACGTCTATAAGAGTCTAAAATCAGCAACATTTAGAAAACATGCCTATAGGAGTTTCTCAATGAATCTAATTCGCTTCACTCAATGTTAGACATAAAATCAGTAATGGTAGATGCTATCACCTGCACAATCTGTAACCAATTTATTTATTTTTGTACATTAGGCATCTCTTTTAATAATCTGAGTCCCTTGCTTAATAAGTATGCATATAGGATTTCAAATAATTCATTCCAAGTTTTACTGTCTCATTACCTTATGAATTCGGTAGATACCATGCCTATAGGACCCCGTCTAAACACTTAGGCAAGCCTTGGAGTAATAATTAAAAACTGAATCTGCTTCTATTAGTTATTACAACCAGCATGCAGGCCTGATTCGGGCTTCTTATCTGAGATATGTAATAAACTAAAACTGTCTCAACAATCTCCTCTCCCTCATCTTTTAATACGTTTAAATCAGACCTAAACAGTACGTGTAAGACATGCTATTTTATGTATTTTGTTTTGAGGAGGTATATATGAGCCTCTGTTTGTTTATATGTTTCTCCAAACATACATATGTGTTTTGTATGTCGCTTTAGAATTTTTACCTTTTAAACCCCAAATAAGCCCAACATCCCTCCCTTTTTTAGGATTAGTAGTCCTAAGTGCCTCCGGGACTGATAGGAATGGGACGGGTAATAACATGCAATAAGTAATCGAGACCAATCCATGCTTTAATACCTTAACGGGGTGGGAAGGGTAGATATGGATATGATGACCATGTGATAATGTCATGTGTAACCCCTCATTGAGGAGTGATTACTGGACATTATGTGGGGTGATCCATATTTTTAATAAACCTAGGGCCCCCTTTCCTTTACCCTTTGTCCTTTAGCATTGTAACTCTTTACTTAAAAAATCATCTTTCTAATTGTTCTTTCAAACTTTGTTTACTTTCAAATCCCTTCTGTGTTGAAATCCCCTCTTATTTTGAGCCTTATTTGCTTATATGTTAATTGCACCCAAATTCACAATAATTGTCTGGTCGAGAACCACACTAGTGGATTCTGAGGGGTGCCTAACACCTTCCCCTTGGAATAATTTCAAGCCCTTACCCTATCTCTGGTTGTTCAAATCAAACTCTATGGTGTCCTAATGCACCCTAATCATTAGGTGGCGACTCTTCAAATGCAAACCCAATTCCCAAAGGGAGCGAGTTGTCCTTCCAAATGTCACAAACCCAATTTCACGAGAAAAAGGGGGCGCGACAGCATGACGACTCTGCTGGGGATTTTTTTTTAGGCTTTTACCATTTCAGACTATTATTGTGAATTTATGCTTCTTTATGTGCAATTACTTGCTTATTTCCTTCAAGCATTTAATTCCCTCTTCAACTGCAAAACTGACTTGTCTCTTGTTTTTTTCCTTTACTGCTTTACTCTGTTACTGCTTTAAATTACAAAACTACTATATTTACTGCTTTCTTAATGTGCAAATACGTGACAACATGCGTTTAACTATTGCATAATCATGCTCAATATATTTCCACTCGTGCCAAACAAATCTTATAGCAACGCTTATAAAGAGTGGTTGCGCTCTTCTGATATTGTCACCCCCTAAATCCAGAAAAGGCATATTTGCGGTAAAACCAGTTGATCAACAGTGTAGTCGACGGTTCCGTGCCTTTCCCCCTTGAGTTGCTCGCTCAAGGGTACCAGTCTAAAACCCCATAGAAACCCTTACTCTATTTAACTGTGCATGCATCATGGTCAAACCTAGCCGAGTCAGTTATGTTATCCGCATAATGACTATTTAAGATAGCCTTGTCCAAAGTCCACTGGGTTTCCCTAAAACCCAAATGGACATCATCACGTTCTGTGCATTTATTTGGATAACTAAATGCTTTTATGCCAATTATTGATATTTAAATAGTCGAGTCCGGTGGGGGTAAGGGTCTAACCCTTTTGTCTTGCAAAAGTATGAGGCACGAAGTCCCCAGATTCGGCATGGTCACCTACATCCAGCCAAAACTGCTAAGCTGGTGGGAGGAACTCCACTCTAGTGATCAAACTCTTGTCCGAAAATATTTGGGAAACCTAACTTCCCTCCTGGAAATCCAACCCAACAACAAGATCATAGAAGCTGCTACTTTATTCTGGGATTGTGAGAGGTCCATGTTCTGCTTCGGGGATATTGAAATGACACCCTTGCTAGAAGAAATAAGAGGATTGGCCGGTATACCATGGGAACTACGGGTTTGTTAATGCTTGAGAACCGCAAGGGCAGGGGTTTACTCAAAATGATGGGTTTAAAGAAGAATCCAGATTTGACGTGTTTGAAAGAATCCTATATCCCTTTTGACCATTTGTATGAGAGGTATGGTCACAGCAAGTCCTACCATACCTATCCTGACGAATTTGCCATCACATCATTAGGGCATATTCACCGAAGGGTCTTTGTATTCATGTTTTGTTTCCTGGGATTGATTGTGTTTCCAATGAAGAAAGCTAGAGTCCACACCAGACTAGCCATAGTGACTAAGACCTTAATGAAAGGAATTGGTGGGCAACCTTTAAGTATTGTGCCCATGATCATTGAGGAAGTATGTCTAGCCTTGAAGAAGTGTCAATGAGGAGCCAAACACTTTGAAGGCAGTAATTTGCTACTTCAGCTCTGGCTTATGGAGCATCTCCAAAGGGGTGAATACCAAAAATAGATCCGGCGAAGGGACTGGGATGATCATATAGCCTTCCATCATCCAAGGCAAATGAATTACATTCCCAATATGTTCTCTCAGCCAGAAGACGACAAGGGGGGTAGAGTTGTTTGATAATCTAACTGAGGGTCAGGTACAATGGATGTTTGAGTGGTTCCCTACCGAGGAGTTCATCGCCCAATCCAGGGATGCACCATTTCTAATACTGATCGGTCTGAGGGGAACATACCCTTATGTCCCTCTTTGAGTTATGAGACAGGCTAGTAGGAAGCAGGTTATTCCAAGGGTCGACAAGATGAGTCACTTCCGGGCTGACTTCCAGGATAATGACAACCCTTACAAGTGCCAAGCTCAGCATATGTGGCACTACAAGATTGTCATGGGAAGAGATACCATCGAGCCAGATAGATACCACGATGGTTGTGCCCCCTACAATTCAGGCTGGTTGGATAATCATAATGGTTTGGGCCAGCCTGGGTTTGTTCGAGGTCACAGGATCATAAATGAAAAGGCCGAGGCACAGGTCAAATACAATCAACTGCACAAGAGGATCCGAGAGTGCAAAAGCGAGCACCGTGAGATACAAGAATCCAACCAAAAGCTGATCGAGGAGTGGAAAGACATGGCTGTCAGTGCCAACAAGCGATTGGGATACTTGGAGCGGGGCATAGTAGAGCTGGAAAGGAAATTTCTCAAAAGAATCGAGGATTGCCAGAATGCTGAAGGAAACGAGGGAGGACACCTAGCCAGAGCCTACCTATTGCTGGGACTTCGCGAGTTAGGGAAGCTATTCGACGGAGCCAAAGATGTCGAGTCTGGGGAAGGTCCTTCTGGGACCAAATAGATAGGAGTTTTTCTTTTGCTTTATGAAATGTAATAAGGACAATGACCATTAGTAACTTTTATTTCCGGTTATTTAGTGTTGATTTGGGATTCGCCTACTTTTTATCAATAAAATGAGGCATTTAGCATTCTAAGTTCTCGATTTGTCACTAGGCCTACCTCGGGCACAAAGAGGTTCCCAAATTAGGACACGATTTACATTCTTGCACTATGTGTTTAAATATCGCAACATTTTTCTTATAATCCTCACTAACTTGTTGCCTTTTTGTTTTTACTTTTTGTTTATTTATTCCCCTCCCCAATAATTAGTTCGTGCACTCTGGCAACATCATCTTATCTTATGAGATCCAGGGGCCCTCCACCCACTCCTCCTCTTAGTCTAGTCAAAAACAAGAACAAAGGAAAAATGGAAGATTTGAACAATGCCAGGAAAGAGAATGCAACTGAACAGGTAGAGGTCACTCATGGTCATGGTACTCTAGTTCCTAAGGAAAATGCATCCCAACTTGAGCAAAAGCTGCTGAAATTCCAAGAAGAACTTGATCAGGTTCAGAACCTGGCAAATCTGTCATTTTCTCTCACCACTCTTGACGTCAATTTACCAAATGCTTAGAACCCTACACCGCCACAAAATATCCCAAAACCACAAAACCATCCCGCTCTTCACCATCACTGCAACACCTGCCACCTCCCAAACAATACTCCAATACTCATCCCAGAACCCCAAAACTCCACAAATAACCACTTCCACACCCACCATAATACCCCTATCTATGTGGAGACTATGCCACACGCCACGCAACCCATCTCAAGCACACCCGAGTCTGATGATAAAGACTCGCTCATCAAGAACCTAGCTGAAGAACTTAAGAAATTGACTAGCCAAATTCAAGGTGTTGAAGGAAGTAAGGGAATTGAAGGGCTGAACTATGAAGATCTTTGCATACAGCCCGATGTCGAACTGCCCGATATTGAGCCCCTTTTTTCTCGCGAAATCGGGTTTATGACATTTGGGAGGACAACTCGTTCCCTTTTAGGAATTGGGTTTGAATTGAAGAGTCTCCACCTAATGATTAAAGTGCATTAGGATACTAAGAAGAATTTTTTGATTTAGAAAATCAGAGATTGGGTAAGGGCTCGAAATTATCCCAAGGAGAAAGTGTTAGGCACTCCTCTAGATCCACTAGTGTGGTTCCCGGCCATACTATAATTGTGACTTTAAATGCAAATAACAAGTAGACAAGTAAGAGTTTCAAATATGAGGGGGTTTGCACATAGTGGTTGCAAGTAATTGAAGTAGAAGGAAATTAAATAAAAGCTGAAATTTAAGAAGAAAAAAAAGCAGTTTTTGAAATTCTGAAAGTAATAAAATAAACAAGTAAAGGGGAAGGGGGTCCTAGGTTTATAAATAATATGGATCAAATCAATGCAATACCCGGTAATCACTCCTCAAAAGAGGGGTTACACGTGGCTTTAGCGTACCGGTCATCATATCCATATCTACCCTTTCCCACCTGTTATGGTATTAAAGCACGGGATGGACTCGTTTACTTATTGCATGCTATTACCCGTCCCAATCCTATCAGTATCAGAGGAATTTAGGACTACTAACCCTAAAGGGAAGGGATGTTGGCTTTTATTGTTTTAAAAGGACAAAATTCTAAGGCGACAATCAAAAACACATATGGCAAATCTAGGGGAAGCACATGAACAATTAAAGGCTCAAACAGGCCTCCTCAACTTAAAGAAAATTGTTTAGCATGTCTTGCACATACTGGTTAGGGTCTGATTAAACTTAAAAGGTTGAGGCAGACTAATTTATTACATATTTCAGATAAGGAATCCGAATTAGGCCTGCCTGCTGGCTGTAATTTAACGAAATCTGATTCAGTTAACTAGTTTACCTTATGGCTTGCCTAAGGTGCTAGTCGAAACCTATATGCATGATGTCTACTGGCTTCAAAAAGAAGAAGAAGGATGCTGATTTTAGGAAAAGAAATTGTCAGTTGAAAGAGCATAAGTCCTGCAGGCGTTATTGTTACTGATTTTAGGCTTATGAGCGAGTGAAACGATTCAGATTTGGTTGATAGTTCCTATAGGCATGCTTTCTAGGCGTTGTTGATTTTAAACACTTTTTACAGTCGAAGAGAGAGTGCAGAAGTCCTATAGGCATGGTATCTAAATGTTGTTAATTATTTAAATCCTATAAACAAGTTTGCCTAATGACAAATGTATATGCAAGACTTAGATTAACTATGAACATGGTACCTATGTGTAAGATGCAGAATTCTTTATAGACATGGTATCTATATGGATGCAGAAACCTATAGACATGGTATCTATATAAATGCAGAATTCTTTATAGACATGGTATCTATATGGATGCAGAAACCTATAGACATGGTATCTATATAAATGCAGAATTGCAAAAACCTTATAGGCATGGTATCTATATAAATGCAGAAGTGCAAAGTTGTAGGCAGGATATATGAATGCAGAAGTATAGTAATTCCCTATGAGCATGATATCTACCCTTGCATGCATGGTTGACCCTCCCCTTTTCACTAATCACCCCAGAAGTTTATTACAAGGTTATTACAGTCCAAAAATAAAGAAACTACATCAGAAAAATTAAAATTACAACCAAGGAGAACCTGATTCAGACTTCCTGTCTGAAGCATGAAATAAACCAACTCCAAAGATCAAATTCCAAAGCCTTTCTCTCATTTGGGATGTGTCAGAGTTCCCTAAGAGCCTCAAATGGGCTCCGGGCAGTGCTCACGCCCCAATATATTACAGAATTGAGTCATAGTGCAGTGTGGAAGGGCCAGCCCTCAAGTGTCCAAATTCAGAGGGAACTCAAGGTCCCAAGGCAAGGCTCACAGGAGGGGGGCAGAACTTAGAAACTAGGAAAGAGTGTAAGTGCAGAGAGGGGATTCTGAGAAGGGGAGAGGGAAAAAGGCAAGGATAGGCTAGTGGGCATACCTAGCAATAGGAAAAGCTGGCACACCCCACCAGCGTATTAGGACACATTGTTTTAGGAGTTAGGACCCCCAAGGGATCAAGTCCAAACATGAACAATAACTAGCATATTGTTATGTCCTGAACTATAACTCAAAGCACATAAGGGGGGAATAGGGAGAAGGGATTCACAGCAGAAACAGGTAAAAGGAAATTAACATGCTAGTCAAACACTTAACTCTGTAGTAGTAGAATAGTAGGCATAGATACAGGAAGCTATAAGTAAACACATTGTGGAGATCCTGAAGATTTAAACTAGAACATACCAGTCTTAAAGAAACAAGTAAGAAGAAAGCAGTAGTCTTGTAAAGCCAAAGTGCAAACAGGCAATCAGAATGCTATGAGTTTAGAAGAGAATTGTGAGATTGTAAGTGTCTGAAGTGAAAAGGAGTCGCGCCTTTATAGTGTAGAAAGCAGACATAAATAAGGCAAGAACTAGTTTGAAAACTGATTGTCAATCAATTACACAAGATTCCCCCATAATTAAGGAATTCTGATTTCAAACGGGTAAAACTAATTAAGGAAAGAGATTAATCAAACACTTTTCAAAGCAGTATAAGAGGGGTAAATACATAAAGGTCTATTTAAGGACAAGGTCTTGACAGCACACAGTTGTGCAATTTAAGGAAAGGAAATTAGTTAACAGCCAAGAAATCATAAGTTGAAGATTTTGTATGAATGAACCAAGTCAGAAAGATGGGAAAGATTTTAACTTAAGGAAAATCAGTAACAATCAATTATATTTATTAAAGGGAACTCTGAATCAATCACAAGTTGGAAAAACTTTTTGAAGAAAGATTCATCACATATAAAAGCATACAGATACGTTAAACATGAAGAAATTTGTCATGCCATTGTAAAGCTAGCAAAAGCTCTAAAGAAGTCAGAATTACATGAAAATAAGGGAGTCCAAATTCAGTTCATAGGCTCAGAGATTAGTCTAAAATAGTCAACGGTTCTCAAACAGAACCCTAGTTCAATTACATGACCAAACTCGACGGAACCCCCAAATTCTAGGGTTTCCACCTCGAGTCAAATACAGAGATGAGGAGGCAAGTAGTCAAAACAGGCTCAGAGATTTCTTTGCAGAATCTCATGAGAAGACAAGGAAATACAATAGAAAGTTCAAAGCAAACAGGGTGAAGGAACTAACTCGAAGCACAATGAGAGGACAACATGATAGTAAAAGAAACATGTTTAAGAAAAATCCTTTCAGAAGAGACTTAAATAGGGTTTCGTAAAAGAGAAAGCAGTAAACATAGTAGAACACAGTAGAAGATATAGTAGAAGAACTTAACCAAGGTTCAGAAGAGAAAAATGCTAAAACACTTAAGAATACAGTATAAGAAACATGTTTTAAGAAGGTCTTTATTAGAAGAACTCAAACAAGGTTCAGCAGAAGGCAAACAAAGAGACTTAAGAGCTTAGTAAAAGAAATACAGTAGAAGAACACAAGAACACCAAAAAAGTATAGCAAAAGAGCATATAGGAAAACACAGTGAGATAAACATGTGAGCATGGTATAGAAACACAGTAGGAAAATAAAATATAGAAGCACAGAAGAACACGTGTGGTAGAAATGAAACATATGAGCACAGTAGGGACAAATACACACAAATAAAAGGAAAAGAAAAGTCGGAGAAACATTTTAAGCCTTTCAGAAAACCCTAAATCGAAGAGAAATGATTTTAAAAGTAATTTTTGAAAGAAAAATTGGGGAAATCATTTAAAACCCCAAGTAGAACATAGATACGTGACAGATCTAAGAAAAATCGGAGAGAACCTCGAATAGTCAGGGTTTCAGAAGAACCCTAGAATGAGAAAGTCTTGGAAAAGGTCCGATCTGAGTCGGAGAAGTCAGAACCAGGCTCAAAACATCATTGTACGCCGGAGCAAGGCCGGAGATGGCCGTAGAACCTTGGATCGGTGGAGATCTGAACGAACACCTTCGAGGTCAGACCTCGAATCTTCAAGTACCATGTGTAATAAGACAAATGGAGGTGAGTTGAAGACTTTCATGGCCTGAGAAGCCGTGGATTCTGGTGAGTTTGAGGTTGAAGACGGTAGAAGACGATTAGGTTTTTGAGAACATTCGAGAGAGTTTGAGAGAGTGGAGAATTTAGAGGCAGATGATAGAAGAGAAATGAGGGGATTAGGTTAGTCGTTTGGGATTAAAAAAGGCAACAGTGGATAGGGGCCGTTGATCTCAGAGATCAACGGCCAGGATAACAGGGGGTCTAGGTCGGGTAGATTTTAGTTGGGTCAGGGGCGGGTTAACTTAGGAATTGGGCTGGTCCATTTGGGGTTTGAAATTGGGTTAATTGGGGAATTAATTCGGGCTAAAATTGAAAAAAAAAAGGGCCAGATTTTAAATAGCCACTTTTCCCTTTTTATTTTATAAAAATAGTAAAATGATTTTTGAAAACAAATTAAAGGTAATGAATCAATTAATAATACATAAATATTAATTAAAAAAATATTGGAACAATTTTATAATTATAAAATGCTATTAAATCTTAAAATAGGCTAAAATTGCAATTATATGCAATTTAGCTTTAAAATACTAAATAAATTTGTAAAAAATGTGCAAAAATTACCTTAGCTATATTTTGGTATAAATATGAGAATAAAATAAGTTTTTCACCAAATATGATAATTTGAGGAACAATTATTGGTTTTGTACTATCAAAATAGGGCAATAAATTGATATAAAAATCCTTTAAAAATTAGGAAAAATACTAAAACACTTGGACATACTTATATATGCATATGTATATTATTTTTGAAAGATTTTGTATATATAGAACATACAGGGAAAAATTTGGTATCAACACCCGAGGGGTACAAACCTCCGAAGTTCGAAATGTTTGATGGCACAGGGAATCCAAGGGTCCATTTGAGAACTTATTGTGACAAGCTGGTTGGAGTAGGGAAGGATGAGAGAATCCGCATGAATCTTTTCATGAGGAGTCTGAAAGGAGACGCTCTGTCTTGGTACATTAGCCAAGATCCGAAGAAATGGTCAAACTGGGTAGGCATGGCGTCCGACTTTATGGACAGGTTCAACACAGAGAATGCGCCGAATGTGTTTTACATTCAGAATCTAAAGAAGAAACCTACAAAAACATTCCTCAAGTATGCTACTCACTGGAGGTCCGAACCTGCTAAAGTCAGGCCTGCCTTAGAAGAAGAACAGATGAACAAATTCTTCGTCCGGGCTTAGGACCCACAGTATTACGAACGACTAATGCTGATTGAGAGCCATAAATTTTCTGACATTATCAAGATGGGTGAAAGGATCGAAGAGGGCATCAAAAAGCGGTATGGTCACAAACTTTGAGGCCTTGCAAGCTACAAACAAGGCCTTACAGTCTGGTGGTGCATCCAAAAAAAGGGACGTATGGGCCTTAATAATTGCACAAAGAACTAAATCTCCCATCAAATATCAAACCTATCCAATGTCTCCACTCACATATCAGCCTACACCAAACTACTAAGCACCCTCACCCTCTTACCAAACTCCACCACCCACTTATCAATCACCTTCACCTCTCACATATCAGCCTACTTCACCCAGATATTCCTAACCCGCACATGTTTACCAAGCCTACAAAACTCAACCATCCCACTATCAATCACATTCTACATGCTAAAACTTCCCTAGGCCTCGACTAAATTCTGACTGCAGACCTCTTAAATAGTATACAGCCATTGTTGAACCCATTGACCAGCTGTACAAGAGTCTCAAAGTTGTCGGTTATATCACCCCTATCCCTGCTATAACTCCTGAAAACCCTTTTCAGTGGGTTAATCCGAACAAATCATGTACATACCATTCCAGCATGAAGGGACACACCATCGACGATTGTCATTCTCTGAAAGACAAGATCCAGGCTTTAATTGACAACAAAATTATTATGGCAAAGGAACCCGCTCTGAATGTCGACAATAAGCCTCTGCCAGACCATAAGGGTGGAGATGTTCACATGATTGGGATCCCGAGGGATCAATCAGTTTGATCGTAGAAGGTGATGACCCAAAGAAGCCGATAGTTACCCTTAATCCAATCATACTCCAGATTCAGCCATCTGGAGACACCGAGGTAAATATGTCTGTACCACTAGAGTTTGAAACAACGTCATTTGCAAAGACACCAGCGCCAATTGAGGTCGAATTCGTGTCTCCAGCAAATACACCCTCACCATTCGAAGTTGCCATTCTACCACCCAAGGTACATGCTCTGTTCAGAGTAAAGGTATCCACACTGATCCCAGTGGCGATGTCAACCATGACACCATTCTATACCAAGGCTATACCATAGGACTATACAGCCGAGGCAAGGATGAAAGGCAAGGTTAGGTTCGAAGAGACTATTGCAGCACAGGGTATGACGAGAACTGGTAGGGTTTATACACCAGAACACCTAGCTGAGTCAAAAAGCAGGCCTCCAATCGGTCACCCGTCATTGAGACAGGTCCAGACAATCTTTGGAGAAAGATACAGGCCAAGGAATACTCGGTCATCGACCAATTGAACAAAACACCGGCGCAAATCGCCTTCCTTTCTTTTCTACAAAATTCTGAGGCACACAAGAATCTCTGTTGAGGGTATTGAGTGAAGCATACGTGCCAAGAAACATCACTGCCTGGGAAATAGCCAACATGGTTGGACAAGTATTGGAAAGTCACAAAATTACTTTTCATGAGGATGAGCTACCGCCTGAAGGGTTAGGACACAACAAAGCACTGCACATCACTGTGCAATGCGAGGACTACTTCATCACCAGGATCATGATCGACGAGGATTCCAGTCTCAACATTTGTCCACTTGTAACACTCAAGAAATTAGGCAAGGGATTGCACGAGATAAAATATGGATCCATCAACGTGAAAGTTTTCGACGGTTCCCAAAGGTCCACCATTAGGGATATTAGTCTATGCTTGCAAATGGGTCCAACTTGGTTCGATGTTGATTTCCAAGTAATAGACGTGCCGACATCTTACAATCTGCTGTTGGGACGGCTATGGATTCACGTTGTTGGGGCCGTAGTATCGACACTGCATCAGGCAGTAAAGTTTGAATGGAATCACCAGGAAGTGATCATTTACGGCGACGGTAGCAACCCCATATACAGTCGCCAGACCATTCCATCAATCGAAGGGAGAAAGAAGTTGGGAGGAGAGACTTACCATCACATCGAACGGGTAAATGCTGTTGACAAAGACAAATAGTGGGATAACAAGATCGAGAGCATACTAAATTGGAGTGGGTATGAACCCGGCAAAGGGCTCGGCAAGAGCCTCCAAGGAATCACTAAGCCCGTAAAACTCAAGAAGCATGGGACCACTTTCGGTCTGGGATACGAGTATACCTGGGAAGAGTTCAACAACGGTCGCCACTATGGCGCGGTCCATACTATCCGCTGGAGCAACCAATAACACATTTGGAGCAGACTTTCCAACCGACCGATGTTATCTACGGGTCAGAAGAAGAGGAAGCACTAGCAGTTGTGAAAAACTTGTTCTTAGAGGACAATGACATGGATTGTTGTGTTGTTCTCGAGGAGGAGGGGGAGGAAGGCCCTTCCATACAGGCCGTAAGCAGAGGGGCCCGCCTCAATAGTTGACCATCAAGACGACCAGAGCCCGACGAGCTTCGGGGTAGCAAGGCTAAAACAAGCACCGTTTTATTTACTAAAAGATTTTGTTTTTCGTGTATTTTTATTTCCCGCAATAAGATCTTCAATGTTCAAAACAATTATGCAATTTATCTAAGCATTTTGACTTTTCTTATGAATCAACACTTATTAATATTGTTTTCTCTCATTACTTTACTTATATAGCATTACTATTACTTATCTTGATGAAACAATGACTGTGACATGCAACGAGACAACGCAACAAATGGACATAGATTCAGAGGAGGATGACATACCAGAAGAGATTGTTAAGGAAGTTGAGAACTTTGAGAACAGGCCAACCTGGACGAGACTAAGGTTGTCAACCTGGGAAATGCAGAAAATGTCAAAGAAACACAAATCAGCGTCCACTTATCGCCTTTAGAAAAGAAGGAATATATAAAGTTTCTATGGGAATATGAGGACATATTCGCCTGGTCGTATGATGACATGACTGGTCTAAGTACGTCTATTGTGGCTCACAAGCTTCCAACTGATCTAACATGCCTGCCGGTAAAGCAAAAGCTCAGAAAGTTCAAGCCTAATATGAGTTTGAAAATCAAGGAAGAGGTCACTAAGCAAGTCAAACCTAAGGTTCTCAGGGGTGGTAGAATACTCGACATGGTTAGCCAACATCGCGCCAATACCAAAGAAGGACGGGAAGGTCCGAGTCTGTGTCGACTATTGGGATCTCAACCAGGCCAGTCCGAAGGATGACTTCCCCTTGCCAAACATACACATCCTGATTGACAATTGCGCCAAGCATGAGTTACAGTCATTTGTAGATTGTTTCGCTGGGTATCATCAGATCTGGATGGATAAAGAAGATGCTGAGAAAACGGCTTTCATCACGCCGTGGGGAATGTATTGTTACAAGATGATGCCATTTGGGTTAAAGAATGCTGGGGCCACCTACATGAGGGCCATGACTACCATTTTCGGTGATATGATACACAAGGAGATAGAGGTGTACGTAGATGATGTTATCATCAAGTCCAAGAAGGCCACTGATCACATGGAAGATTTGAGGAAGTTTTTCAATAGACTGCGAAGGTACAACCTGAAACTGAATCCCGCAAAATGTGCATTTTGGGATTCCTACCGGAAAACTACTTGGGTTTATTATGAGTCGCCGAGGAATAGAGCTGGATCCATCAAAGGTCAAAGCTATTCAAGAGTGCCACAACCAAAGAACAAGAAAGACGTAATGAGTTTCTTGGAAAGACTTAACTACATCAGTCGGTTCTTAGCACAATCTACAATTATCTGTGATCCAATCTTTAAGATGTTGAAGAAGGACACCGCTACCAAATGGACTGATGACTGCCAAAAAGCTTTCGATAGAATCAAGGAATACCTGTCAACACCACCAGTTTTGGTCCCGCCCGAGCCGGGTAGACCCTTATTACTCTACTTTGCAGTATTGGATGGAGCTTTCGATTACGTTCTAGGGTAGCATGATGAAACGGGGAGGAAGGAGCAGGCCATCTATTATCTCAACAAGAAGTTCACCCCGTACTAGGCCTGGTATTCTCTGTTAGAATGCACCTATTGTGCTTTGACTTAGGTAGCTCAGAAGCTGAGGCACTATTTCTATGCCTATACTACATATCTCATATCAAGGATAGATCCCTTAAAGTACATCTTTCAGAAGCCCATGCCCACCGGCAAGCTAGCCAAGTGGCAAATCTTGTTGAGTGAATTTGACATTGTCTATGTAACTCAGAAGGCAATCAAGGGACAGGAACTAGCAGATCACCTTGCTGAAAATCCTGTGGATAGAGAATACAAACCCCTAAAAACGTATTTTCCTGGCGAAGAGGTATCATTCATAGGAGAAGACATTGCAGAGTTCTATGATGGTAAGATAATGTTTTTCGATGGAGTAGCAAATTTCAAAGGAGTTGGCATAGGCGCAGTCCTAGTATCAGAAACCGGTCAGCATTATCCTATGTCTGCCAAACTCAGGTTCCCTTGCACCAACATGGCCAACTATGAAGCCTGCATCCTAGGGCTCAAGATGGCTATTGACATGAACATTCAGGAGTTGCTAGTGATCGGAGATTCAGACCTACTTGTACATCAGGTCCGAGAAGAATGGGCAACCAAGAACTCCAAGATACTCCCGTATCTGTATTATGTACAGGAATTGAGAAAGAGGTTCACAAAGACGGAATTCCAACATGTTCCCAGAGTCCAGAATGAGTTCGCCGATGAATTGGCTACCCTATCGTCCATGATACAACATCTAGACAAGAACTTCATTGATCCCATTACAGTAAAGATCCATGATCAGCCTGCTTATTGTGCCCATGTTGAAGAAGAAGCAGACGGAAAGCCTTGGTTTCATGATATCAAGGAATATTTGGCAAAAGGCGAATACCCAGAACTTATAAATCCTACTCAGAAATGCACACTTTGGAGGTTGTCCAATAATTTCTTTCATAGCAGAGGAATCCTATATAGGAGGACTCATGATCTTGGATTGTTAAGGTGTGTCGACGCAAAGGAAGCATCCAGGATACTAGAAGAAATTCATGTTGAGACCTGCGGCCCATATTTGAATGGCTTTGTCTTAGCGAAGAAGATACTCCGAGCTGGTTACTTTTGGATGACTATGGGGACGGACTGCATCAAGTATGTCCGGAAATGCCACCACTGCTAGATACATGCAGACATGATAAATGTACCTCCAAATGAGCTTAATGCAACAAGCTCACCATGGCCGTTCGCCGCTTGGGGAATGGATGTTATTGGACCAATTGAGCCAGCTGCTTCCAATAGACACAGGTTCATCCTAGTAGCAATCGACTATTTCACCAAATGGGTCAAAGCAGCATCTCACAGAGCATTGACTAAGAAAGTTGTGGCAGACTTTGTCCGCGATCGCATTATTTGCTGATTCGGGATTCCAGAGTCAATCATTACTGACAATGGCTCCAACCTCAACAGTGACTTGATGAAAGCTATGTGTGAAACTTTCAAGATCAGACACAAGAATTCTATAGCCTACATGCCTCAGATGAATGGAGCCGTAGAAGCCGCCAACAAGAATATCAAGAAGATACTAAGGAAAATGATAGAGAGGCATAAGCAGTGGCACAAGAAGTTATCATTTTCTTTATTAGGATATCGCACCACAGTCCGCACATTAACCGGAGCAACCCCCTATATATTGGTGTATGGTACAGAGGTCGTCATTCCCGCCGAAGTGGAAATTCCTTCTTTAAGAATCATACAGGAAGCAGAGCTCGACGATGCAGAATGGGTGAAAAGTCACTACGAGCAGCTGGCTCTTATAGATGAAAAACGAATGAATGCAGTCTGCCATGGTCAACTTTATCAGAACAGAATGTCTAGAACCTTCAACAAAAGAGTCAAGCCAAGATAGTTCACACCGGGGCAGCTGGTGTTAAAGAAAATATTTCTACATCAAGATGAAGCCAAGGGGAAATTCTCTCCCAACTGGCAAGGTCCGTACATGGTTCAACGAGTTCTGATAGGAGGGGCCCACATACTTGCAGAAATGGACGAAGAAGTCTGGCCAAAGCCGATCAATTCAAATGCGGTTAAGCGTTACTATGCGTAATCTTTATGTTTTCCTATATGATATAAATTGAACTACGTCTGACCTGATTCCCGTTTAAGAGGGGATACGTAGGCAGCCCTATGGGTTTGGTCACAATTCAATTAAATTTTCATTTCCCCCCGCAATTAGAAACTAGGGCAGAATTTTGAGGAGGACCCTTAAAATTCCGAAGTTGATTTCAGCCAGTTATCGCTAGCAGCAATCGGAAGCCTCAACCCATGAAACTAGGGCAGAATTTTGATGAGGACCCTCAAAATTCCGTAGTAGGAGAGGTTGCAATATCCTGAACCACGTCACAATCGTCGGTTCATCTAAAAGTTGTTTCTTAATATTTATGTTACATTTTTCTTTACTAAAATCATGCATGTTTATTTCTGAAATCGCTCTGTTTAGCAACGCTACCCAACAATGCATAAAGCATCACCAGATCAAAGCCGAGCAGGTCAAACAGAGCCAGCGGGGATACGAACTAACCTCACCCCTCTACAAAACTCACGATTTTTCTTTGGATACAAACCCTTGGATTGCGAAAGCATCTGACATACTATACACTCACGAGGCGAATATTGTTCAAGAATACAATTCTCAGATTTGTTGCACTTATCAACATTTGCTATCTACACACGCCGGTGATATTCCCTGTACTACAATGTCCCCAGCAGTCACGATACCGCAATCTGCTAAGAAAACTCTATTACCATTTTCTCTTTGTATTTCTTGCATAAGGCTACCATTCTGCCTTCCGAGGTTAAGCTCTACCTTCATCTGCATTTTTGCATTGCATAAGGCTGTCATTCTGCCTTCCGAGATTAAGCTCTACCTCCATCTGCATTCTTGCATTGCATAAGGCTACCATTCTGCCTTCCGAGGTTAAGCTCTACCTCCGTCTGCATTCTTGCATTGCACAAGGCTACTATTCTGCCTTCCGAGGTTAAGCTCTACCTCCATACTACATTCTTGCATTGCATAAGGCTACCATTCTGCCTTCTGAGGTTAAGCTCTACCTCCATACCGCATTCTTGCATTGCATAAGGCTACCATTCTGCCTTCCTAGGTTAAGCTCTACCTCCATACCGCATTTGCATGGCTGAAAGATCGCAGCCTTATTTACATTTGCATGGCCGAAAGATCGTCGCCTTTACATTTGCATGGCTGAAAGATCGCCACATTTTACATTGCATAGGCTGAAAGATCGCCAAACACTGCATCTCATGGGCTGAAAGATTGCCAAACTGTCCAAGGACGTCATTGTTCGGAGGCACCATTTTCATAACCCGAGAACACCATGCCATGGCCTGAGGACCCCTTTTTAACCTTTTGCATATCATTATTCAAAGGCATCATAGTTTGGAGGCATCATTCTCACAGCCCGACAGCATCATTTCATGGCCTGCGAATCCTTTATTATACGCTTCATGGCCCAAGACATCATGGTCTAAGGACGTCATCTTAACCGTTCGAAGACAAACATACATGGTCCGACGGGAATTTGCATCATGTTTAAATTTACGCATAATATATGCTTGTGTTACTTATTTGCAGGTGAACCGGCAAGCAACGTCCATCTCGACAGGAGCGATCCTGCTCCGGTTCCCACGGCCCTATCAGGTTTTAACCATTCACCATGTCCTAAATATTGCGTTCGTTCTTGAAAGTCTCCGTCGGCATACTCCGCCGACGGATCCTAAACTATATATGGTCTGATTCCTGTAAAAGCAGGGATATATAGGCAGCTCAGGAGCTAGATCACGGCCAAACCTCTTCAAACTATTTCGTTCAGTCAAAATTGGCCATTATATCTTTACCTGACAATTCTTTCATCCGTCCCGGGTAAAGAGGGGCAGTTGTTGATACTCAATCTTTCCCTGTACATTTTTAATATGCAAAATAACTTCAAAATAGCATGTATATGCATATATAAGTATGTCCCAATGTTTTATTATTTTTCCTTAATTTTCAAAGATTTTTAAATCAATTTATTGCCCTATTTTATCAGAAAAAACCCAATAGTTATTTCCAAAATTATCATTTTCGGTGACTCATTTGTTGGATTTTCTTATTTATACTAAAATATAGATAGCATAATTTTTTCATATTTTTATAAATTTATTTAGTATTTTTAAAACTAAATTGTATATAATTGCAATATTACCTCTTTTAAGATTTAATTGTGATTATATTTATAAAATTAACTCCAGTATTTTTAATTCGATAATTATATATCATTAATCATTTTAGTACCTTTAATTTATTTCCAGAAATTATTTTACTATTTTTTATAAAATAAATAAGGGAAAATGGCTATTTAAAATATAGCCCAATTGTGTTTCAATTGTGGCCTAATTTGAACCCCAATTTTAAACCCAATTACCCATCCCAAATCCTAATTTACCCGACCCACGACCCCTTTAAATAACCCGCCCAGATTCCCTTTTAATCCCAACCGTTGATCGCGTATATCAACGGCTTACATTAACCCTTTCCTTTTTTAATTCCCAACTACCCCAAATGCTAGTCATTTCTCACCTTTAGCCGCCTTTGAATCCCCCTTCTCCCCTTCTCTCTCAGTTCTCTCTCAATCCCCTCTCAAACCCTAGCGCCGCCTTCAATCACCACCTGAAAATCTCCCAAATCCATGGCTCCCAAAGCCATTGAAGGCCTATATCTGCCTCCTATGACTCCTACATTCCCTATTACTATGTTTTCAAGACTAGAACTTGAAGAAGCATGGCCCAGACCATGGTCGATCTCAATTCTTATGGCTGTCTCCAGTCATCTTTGACCTTGCTCCGGCCAGCCATGGCTATTCAAGCCTGAGTCTTGACTTCTCATGCTTAGATCGATGGTTTCCAAGCCCTTCTCAACATCTGGGGTTCTTCTGAAACCCTAACCTTCGATTTTATTCTATTTTGTAATAAGTTGTAATAAATATTTGGGGCTGGCTAGTGAAAAAGGTGAGTAACTATGCATGCAAAGGGTAGAAATCATGCCTATAGGACTGTTCTAATTCTGCATATTCAACTACATATAGAAACCATGCCTATAGGGCTGTTCTAATTCTGCATATTCAACCACATATAGATACTATGTCTATAAGGCTTGTTCTAATTCTGCATATTCAACTACATATAGATATCATATCTATAAGGCTTCTGCATATAGATACCATGTCTCCAAGGTTTTCTGCATTTCGACACCACATCTATAAGAGTCTAAAATTAGCAACGTTTAGAAAACATGCCTTTAGGAGTTTCTAAATGAATTTGATTCACTTCACTCAATGTTAGATATAAAATCAGTAATGGTAGATGCTATCACCTGCAGAATCTGTAACCAATTTATTTATTTTTGTACATTCGGCATCTCGTTTATTAATCTGAGTCCCTCGCTTAACAAGTATGCATATAGGATTTCAAATAATTTATTCCAAGTTTTACTGTCTCATTACCTTCATATAGAATTTCAAATAATTCATTCCAAGTTTTACTGTCTCATTACCTTCTAAATTCGGTACATATCATGCCTATAGGACCCCATCTAAACACTTAGGCAAGCCTTGGAGTAATAATTGAAAACTGAATCTGCTTCTATTAATTATTACAACTAGTAGGCAGGCCTGATTCGGGCTTCTTATCTGAGTTATGTAATAAACTAAAATTGTCTCAACAATCTCCTCTCTGTCGTCTTTTAATACTTTTAAATCAGACCTAAACAGTACGTGCAAGACATGTTATTTTATGTATTTTGTTTTGAGGAGGTATATATGAGCCTTTGTTCGTATGTTTCCCCAAATATGGATATGTGTTTTTTATGTCGCTTTAGAATATTTACCTTTGAAACCTCCAAATAATCCCAACAACCCTCCCTTTTTTAGGATTAGTAGTCCTAAGTACCTCTGGGACTGATAGAAATGGGGGTAATAGCATGCAATAAGTAATCGAGACCAATCCGCGCTTTAATACCTTAATGGGATGGGAAGGGTAGATATGGATATGATGACCACACGATAATGTCACGTGTAACCCCTTATTAAGGAGTGATTACCGGGCATTGTGTAGGGTGATCCATATTTTTAATAAACCTAGGACCCCTTTCCTTTACCCTTTGTCCTTTAGCATTGTAACTCTTTACTTAAAAAATCATCTTTCTAATTGTTCTTTCAAACTTTGTTTACTTTCAAATCCCTTCTATGTTGAAATCCCCTCTTATTTTGAGCCTTATTTGCTTATATGTTAATTGCACCCAAATTCATAATAATTGTCTGGCCGGGAACCACACTAGTGGATTCTGAGGGGTGCCTAATACCCTCCCCTTGGAATAATTTCAAGACCTTACCCTATCTCTGGTTGTTCAAATTAACCTCTTTGAACTCAGAAGGGAGCAAAGTTTCAATGGACTGATGCTTGCGAACGGAGTTTCCAGGCATTAAAGGATAAATTAACGTCAACACCGGTTCTAATGCTTCTAGAAGGGACCAATGGTTACGTTATCTATTGTGATGCTTCAGGCGTTGGCTTGGGTTGTGTGCTAATGCAGCATGGTAAGGTTGTGGCTTATGCTTCTAGACAACTAAGAAAGCATAAGAAGAATTTCCCAACCCACGATTTAGAGTTAGCTGTGGTGATTCATGCACTAAAGATGTGGAGGAACTACTTGTATGGCATTCATGTTGATATCTATACAGACCATATGAGCCTCCAATACATGTTCAAGCAAAAGTAATTGAATCTACATCAAAAGATATGGTTGAAGCTACTTAAAGACTATGACGTTGATATTTTATACCATCCGGGAAAGGCGAACGTAGTAGCCGATGCCCTCAGCCGTAGATCTATGGGTAGCCTGTCGTATTTACAGCTAGAAAAGAGGGGAATAGCCCATGAGGTTCATCAGCTAGCTAGTCTTAGAGTTCGGTTACTGGACTCAGGTGACGTAGGAATTACTCTTCAGGATACGACAACATTCTCTTTAGTAACTAAAGTAAAGGAACGTCAGTACGAGGATCTTGTGTTAGTTCATTATAGGGATACCACCTTTCAAAAGGAGAAGACACCATTTGAAATTACAAAAGATGGTGTCCTCAGATATGGAGGACGATTATGTGTGCCTAATGTTGCAGGGATGCGTCGGTAGGTTATGGGAGAAACTCACTATTCTCGTTATTCTATCTATCCAAGAGTAACAAAGATGCATCATGATATCAGGGAAGTGTATTGGTGGGACAGAATGAAAAAGGATATAATAGAGTTTGTTTCTAAGTGTCCTAACTGTCAACAGGTTAAAATTGAGCATCAGAAACCCGGCGGGTTATTGCAAGCTATGGGGATTCCAACTTGGAAATGGGAAGTCATCAATATGGACTTCATCGTAGTCTTACCTTGTACCCAGTGTAAGTTCGATTCGATATGGGTGATTGTTAATAGGCTTACAAAGTTAGCCCATTTTCTGCCCGTTAGAACTACATATTCCTCAAAGGATTATGCGAGGCTTTATATCAAGGAGATAGTACAACTGCATGGTATCCCTGTATCTATTATCTCGGATAGAGGAGCTCAATTTACAGCTAACTTCTGGAAGTCCTTCCAAAAAGGATTGGGGACTCAAGTAAGTCATAGTACAACATTTCATCACTAGACAGACGGACAAGCTGATCGTACTATTCAAACACTGGAGGATATGTTACGAGCTTGTGTAATAGACTTCAAAGGTAGCTGCGATGATCATCTGCCGCTTATTGAGTTCGCGTATAATAATAGCTACCATTCCAGCATTCAGATGGCTCCATACGAAGCTCTTTACAAACGGAAGTGTAGGTCTCCTATATGTTGGTTCGATGTTGGAGAATCTAAATTACTTGGGTCAGACCTGGTTCAGTAATCCATAGAAAAAGTAAAGCTTATCCGGGATCGATTATTGACAACCCAGAGTCGTCAGAAGTAGTATTCTGACGTGTGTTGATGAGATATAGAGTTCGGGGTTGATGACTGGGTATTCTTAAAGGTGTCACCTATGAAGGGTGTGATGGTATTTGGCAAGAAAGGCAAACTTAGCCCACGGTATATTGGGCCTTATAGGATCATTCAGAGAGTGGACCAAGTAGCTTATGAGTTAGAATTTCCCTCAGAATTAGAGTCTGTCTATCCGATTTTTCACTTATCTATGTTACGGAAGTGCGTTAGCAATCCTACTCGAGTAGTGCCCATGAATGATGTATAGATTACAGACTACTTGTCATACGAGGAAATTCCAGTTACCATTCTAGACCGACAAATTTGCAAGCTACGGAATAAGGAGGTAGCCTCCGTGAAAGTACTTTGGAGGAACAACAATGTGAAAGAAATGACTTCGGAGGCCGAGGAAGACATGAAGTCTAGATATCCCTACTTATTTCCTCCTCCAGAGAAGGGTCCGACTGAGATGTCATAACCTCAAGGTACGTATACGGATTCTTATGTTAGTTATTGTCATTGGTCGTGTGAGGCCATTGTCGTTAATCATAATTATAGTCTTGTGTGGCGTTAGGTTATTAAGCTTCTACGGTGAGAATTGGTAGTAGCGTTGTTACAAAGGCGACCCTGCAAAAGGTATATAGGTCTCGGGGAGTTGAACATTCGAGGATGAATGTTTCTAAGGGGGGAAGGATGTTACATCTCGCGTTTTCGTACGTTAAAAGTTTTGTCTTCGGTTAATTGACGTAGACTCAGGGATGAGATCATCTTGGCGCTAACGCATTTATGTTATTTATAACAAGCAATAAATAAGTGTCATGAAGGATAAAGGGTACACGAATTAAAGAAAATGAGTTACGTTGAAAATGACCAATTTGGGATAAAGTGCGGGTCGAACGATACTACCCGATAATTATGGACTAGTACCATACAAGGTACCATATGGCCATGATAATATGATATATATGTATAAAGTATATTAAAAATAAGTAGAATTTTAAGTAATTTGAGATAATTTTTAAATTATGCGAGTAATTGGTTAATTACCGGGTAACGGGACATTACCCAGTTAACTAATAAGTGGGTAAAGATTAATAATCTTCACCCACACTCCCACGTGGCATAAAGCCACAATGGCTAAACATGACTCATAAGTCATTAAATCCATGTGGCCACATAAGGTAAAATGTAACTTTAGAAGGAATCTTATTTCATTTAGGATCAGAACATGGATCTTGAATAATGTACTAACCTTAGCACAAAAAAAGTGTTGAAGCAGAAGCAAATTTCATTTCAAACAATCTTCATTCAGAAATGATTTCGTTCCAACTTTCAACGAATCCTAGGCAAAAATAATTCGTTCATAAGCTTTAAAGACGCAGGAACAAATTGCGCAGAAGCTTAATCCGATTTTTGGGTTCTAAGTTCAATCCACGAAGGTTTCCAACGGAATATTATATGGAATATTTCCTACTTCAGGTATGTTTAGGTCATCCCTTATTTCTTTTTGCATGGTCTAAATTATATTAAAGAAACGAGAAAATACACAGTTTCCATAAATTACTCTTTTCATAGAAATAGTAGGGGTGTATATATTCTTGATTTCCCATGAGAATTATTATTATCTTTTGTTCATGGGTCTCAGAATAATACATAGTTGGAAAAGTTTATCCTGAAGGAATATTGAGATTATTGCGTATTTTTCATGCATTTCACTTATTTATACATGTGCATTGACCCATGTCTTTACGTACTAATTTTCATTCCTTACATACTCAATATATTTTTCGTACAGATGACCTATTTTACGGGGCCTGTGTTTCATGCCCGCAGGTGCAGGTAGGCAAGCTGACGGCCCCCTTCTTAGGATCCCTGATCAGCGAGAATTGGCGTGCTCCACTTGATCTGGAGCTGCTTTTGATTTTGGTACGATACGTTCATGTATATATATATATATATATATATATATATATATATATATATATATATATATATATATATATATATATATATATATATATATATATATATGGGTATGATGTGGCTCAGTCCTGTCTTTGTACAGTTCTATTTCCATTTGAGGTCTATAGATAGTATGTCTAGTTGGGTTGTATGTGGCCTTGTTGGCTTTTAGTTATTGGATGTATAGTTGTCTATAGCAGCCTTTCCGGCTCGCCCACTGTATTCTGTATGTATATGTACATATGCCTTGTTGGCAGGTTTTCTTCATGTATGTTACCTTCTTAATTCAACAGATGTTATACAGGTTCATATCCTAGACACATGCTTAAGAATGTTTGATTGGTAGGACTCAGGCACCTGTCGTGGCCCATCGGTTTGGGTCGTGACACTCTCTATGTTTGGGAACGTTAATGATTCTCCCTACACTACATTTCTTTTATGGTGTTACTAATTGCCTCAGAAATATAGTTTAGCCTAGTTCCTTGAATAGTTGCAGAACTTCTATTCTCTAGCTTCATAATTTGTTCATGACTTTCATTCCGAACATTGTGAGCTCAGTGCGTAATCAATATAGACTTGTGTTTAATTCCCATGAGTCTCAATATAGATTACCAGCATGTCATAAATAGTTGAAGCATAAGTTTTCATAATCAGTTCATGAATACATGTCTCAGTCTAGCTCTATTCAGCATTCAAGTATCATGTAACTCAGTATGGTTCAGTATTTCAGCATCATGTATTTCAGTATGATTCATCATTCAGAAGAGGGAGTATTCATATCCTTACTTCCTTTGTTCAATTCAATTATTAGTTATCATTTTAGTTATCAGTTATCATTTCAGTTATCAGTTATCAGTTATCATTTCAGTTTCAGTTTCAATAGTTGTCATTTTAGTTATCAATTATCAATTCTCAGTTATTAGCTTAGTTTCAGTTTCAGCATTTATAATTCTTTCTTTCAGTTGCTACACACACTAGTGCAATTCAAATGTATTGACGTCCCTTTTGCCCGGGGCTTGCATCTCACGATGCAGGTAATGATTTACAGGCTGATGATTCAGAGTACTAGGATTCTCGTACCAGCTATTTGGTGATCCCCAGTTCTTTCAGGACATTATCATTACTTTACAGTCTTTCAGTATTTACAAACAGTCAGTGTTTTCAGTACTTCCTTAGAGTCTTCATAGACTAGAGTAATAGTTAGACAGAGTCGCAGGCTTTTCACATTAAGCTATGTTGGCTACGAATATGTTTCAGAAATGTATTAGTATTTTCGCACTTTGATTTATATCATTCAGACTTTCAGTATATCAGCATGTGTTAGTTTATATTCCGCATTCAGTATATTATGATATCACATGTTGATTCAGCCAGCCAGTTGGTTCGTTCGGTCACATGTAGTCAGGCACCGAGTGCCATGTTACATCCAGGCGCAGGTTCAGGGCGTGATGGTTTTAAACCGTAAACGAATTAGTCACCTATTGCTTTCTCATTTAAAACATATTTCATAAATTTCATCTAACACAACATTGCACTATATAATTAAATGTATTTGAAAAAAAATAATTTAAAAGAAAAATGAAGCTGAATAGATACACAGTGTTTAAATAATTGATTTAAAGTAATTTAAAATTGAGATATAATTATTTGATTTATAATTAGACAATGGATTTGCGACTAATAGACAATGACAGAGCCAATATTTTCATTAGGAAATTCAAAATATAAAGAAGTAAATACATAAATAACCCAAAAAGATTTAACATCTATTATATATACTTAAAAATTAGTTTAACCTTGTATATACTATTGAGATTTTCTAAGACATTTTTCGACATGGGCGGATTTATAGGCTAAAATATGGGACACGTGAACTCATGGTCTTTCTGCAAAATTAGATATTTTATGTACATATTTTCTAAGATTGGTATAATATTAACTATTGGAACCCATCCTCTAAGAAGGTTGAATGGTGCACTTGGTTGAAGGTTGTCTTAATTAACAAGAGGAATAGGGATCAATTCCCACTTAATATATTTTTTCCTCCTTTTTTTAATAGTGCACCCATGTACTAGAAATTCTAGATCCGTCTCTGTTTTTCGAGATCTTCTTTTCCTATATGTCTATAGATATCTTTTATATTATTTGATTTTTTTACTTAGTTAAGAGATTGTGCAATTGTAATATATTTTATTTCCTAGTTTTATTAGCTTCACTATATTATTTATATCGATTGTAATATTATTGTAAAGACAAGTGAATATTTACACTTTTTATTTATTTAATTGTCTCTTCAACATATGCAATGAAGGGGGTTCAGATGAATCCCTTCTGCCACTTTAGCTCCGCTAGTGCTGGCAAAAGGATTTCTACCCTTTGACTTTGACCGGAATGCATGCTAGTGTTAATGGCTAGTCAATTACTTTAGTAATTAATCAAACATCAGAGTGTATGGGTAAAAAATGACCAGATAAGAATCGGCGTGGGGAGAGGCAGTGAAAAGTTATATGGGATTGTCGTATCCACACCATGTTGTAACAACACGCACCTCGGCCACGACCGAAGCTATGTATTTAGAATGCCTAAGAGGCGAAGTGGGTGTTACGGTATTTTAAGTGGTCATTATGTAATATAGTCAAATGACTTAAGTACTATGGTTAAGGACCGTTGGGTAAAAGAGAAGACCTAGTATATAAACTAAGTGAGAAGAAGAAGAAAATGGGGGCTGAAACAAATCCAAAGAGAGACATGTTCTCTGAGAAGAGGAGGGATCTTCATCTCTCTCTCCATAAAGGAGAAAGGAGCAAGTAAGCTTAGATCCTGAATACACGTCGTTAGTCTCATCACATCAAGTGTATGGGGTTCTTATTGGGATATACTATTAACCATGCGGTTTAGACATAGTATTATATTTTATTCTTTATGGAACAATTGTTTATTTAATTTATTCAATTCAATAAAGTACTATTTTAAATAGATCATTTGTTACATGTGTGTCCTTTTAGTTATGTAGTAGACAATTTAGTATATGGAGTCTTAGCTCATGCACAGAAGATTAAATTGTTGGTTCTCATAATTAATAAACTATGTTCACAATCAAAGATATTGTTGGACAAAATATCTTGATGATTGTAGCACAAGATTGTTGTATAATTTGTCTTGATTATGGGAGTAATTTTACTCCAACTTCTTGTGCTAGTATACTCAGTGTATATTGAACGGACCAAGTAGAGAAAAGATGTTTTTGTACTGAATATATAAAATATTTTCTCTAATTCATTAAATGAGCTTATACTCCTAATCTTGATATAATTATTATGATCAATGTAATTTGTTTATTGTTTTGATTTATCAAAAGGTACGACTCTATTTAGAGTTAGTATATGCCTAATAGATTGGACAATAACGAATAACATTTGTGAATAATAATTAGTTGATAGAATCCATGACTCGGTTTTAGGTTTGATGATACCCCTTTATGTAAGCTTATAAGTTTTCATGTGAAAACCCGGCCAGTGAATTTTGTATCTGTCACATGCAATAGTTTAAGCGAAATTATAAAGGATTTAATTAGTTAATTGAATTAAATTTTCAGTGATTTAATTTAATTAACTGGTATTTGAAATCTTAACATGGGGAGTTAAAATAAGTGTTAATGAATTTTCGAAATTCATATTGAGGAGTTCAATTGCAGTTTTTTAGTGGAATAAATTGCAATTAATTATAGTAAGAATTAATTCATGCTAATTTCGAATTAATACTATAATTAGTAGCCTCTTATTATTTCTGTGGTCCCTGCTATACCTAGTAAAAACCTGGACAGACTTGGGTAAAAAGTAGCTTGGGAGAAAAGTTATCCTTTTGAGAGAGTAGGATTCTACTTGTAGAATCCTATACGTTTTTGAGCCCTATTGTGGCTTAATTTCGGGTCTATTAAAGGAAGACTAGTTTCACCTAATTACTTACCTTTTTAGTTGTATTGTTCTTGCCCACCCAATAGCAAAATCGTCTAAGGTTTTACTAGGCAAATAGCAGAAGACTGCAGCCCTGGATTCTTGCTGTTTGAAAGGTTTGTGCAACTACTTCAAGAGGTCAGTGCTTCTAATCTCGTTATTATTATGTTATCTAGTTTACATGTATTTGATGCCTGGATTGTATGCTTGCTTCCGCTACGCATGTTCTAACAATTGGTATCAGACGTCGTCTTACATCTAACTAGATAATGTAATACAGCATGCATAGAGTAATATTAAAACGTGTTATTTATTGATACATGTTTGAGATGATTATTCTATGTTAAAAACGTGATTGTATTTATTAGTATCTTAATTCTGTAATTCTGAAATTATGAATTAATATACACATGTATAAACAGTGGTGTTATATTTAAATAACAATCTGTTCAAGTTACGTTTTTTTATACTGAATAGAAATTTTTTATTAAAAACGTGACTGAGTTTTTTGAATGCTATTAATGCTGTAATTATGGGTTAATATACATATGCATAAACAGTGAATTAATACCATTAATCTATTTTAGTTGTGTTCTGTCCATAATCACAGTGTTATATTAATAAAAACTTGATTGTTTTGTATGATATTAGTTCTGTAATTTTGGATTAATATATAGAATTATGAACAGTGGCATTTTTGACTAGTGAAAACATACTGTTTTTCACTATTCTGTTTAAACAAGTTTTTATTAAATAAAAAAAATTATTTTGAGTTCTAAAATCATGTATTAACAAAATCAGTATATTATTTGATTTGAACAAGTCAGAATAATTAAAAACCCTTAAAACGCCAAAAACAGAATTCTAGTCACGCGTAGAATTCTAAAATTCTGCCGAACTCCGATTGACCTCAAATTTGGTAGGTTCATCAAAAACGTCCCAACTTAAAGAACTCATCAGCTATGCTGATGATGTATGTCATTTTTTGGGCATTCGGGGTCGTTTAGATGGAGTTTTGGCATTTTTCTATTTTCTGGAAATTTGTTTAATAAAAAAATTATTAATAATAATCTGTGATGGTAGGGTTCAATTCTCATTGTTTCCAATCATGTTTTACAGTAATATAATGAATTTATATGTTGACATAGGTCTTCTTCCATATCGGATGAATTCATTATAGATAATTACTGTAGTTTTGCCTCTAGTTATTTCATTACTTATATTAACTCTCCAACTGAGTTACATGTTGATTGAATGAAACTAGAGTTTATTGAAGTGATATTTACCTATCTTAAATTAACAGTTTACTCTCCATCTGAGTTGGTCCTGTTTAAATTTATGGGGTTAATATCTTACATCACTCATATATTTTGCATGAATAGTTAAGTTTCCCTAACGAATCTAACTGTTAAATGAGCATGGTTATATGTGTAATGTGTTGTTTTGAATTTAATCATTCTAAATACATATCTAATGATCTATTTAATTTGAATATCTCTCAGATTAACCATGTCTTCATTCAACCCACTTACCTAAATTTTGAACCAAAACAAGTTAGAAGGACCGAATTATGTTGACTGGAAAAGGAACCTTGATATTGTCCTAACTGCTGAAGGTTACAAATTTGTAATCACTGAGGAGTGCCTAGAAAAACCTGAAAATGCTATTGATGATCAGGTTAAAGCCTATGACAAATGGGTTAAGACTGATGAGATGGCGCGATGTTACATTCTTGCCTCTATGGCGAATGTTTTGCAACATCAGCATCAGTCTATGGGGTCTGCTTATGATATGCTCGAAAGTCTCAAAGAAATGTTCGGTGAACAAAATCGTGCAGCTAAGCAGACAGCCATGAAAGCCCTTTTGAACACCAAGATGGCTGAAGGATCATCGGTTAGAGACCATTTCTGAAGATGATGAGTCTTCTGAATGAACTGGAGGTCCTTGGAGCTGTGATTGATAATGAGTCTCAAGTTTAGATGGTCCTCCAGACTCTGCCTAACAGTTTTCAACAGTTTCACTTGAACTATTATATGAACAAACTGGATCTGTCACTAGCGAAATTGTTGAATGAGCTGCAAGCGGCAGAATCAATTATCAAACAACAAGCTCCAGTTGTGGCACTCAATGTTGAGAAAGCTTCAGTTTCTAAGTCAAAAGGCAATAAGAAAAAGAAGAAGGCTCAAACGGTTCTGGCACTTGGTGGTGCAACTGGTGGGAAAAAGCCCAAAGGCAAGTGTTATCACTGCAAGCAACCTGGGCATCACAAGAAGCAATGCCCTGCCTATCTGACAAAGTTGAATAAGCAAGGTAATTCAAATTTAAATGTCGTTGAAACTTGTTTAGCAGTTGTTTCTACCATGTTTTGGTGTGTAGATTCGGGAGCCACTAATTATATCTGTACTACTTTGCAGGGGTTTCAGAAAATGTGGCGGCTAAGTGAGAATGAAGTTTGCGTTTTTCAAGCCAATGGCAAGCCAGCACCAGCTTTAGCTTTAGGAAATATTAGAGTTTCGTTTAGTAGTGATAGAGTATTAGTTTTAAAAGATGTTCTCTATGTACCTTCTATTAGAAGGAATTTGATTTCGGTTTCGAAAATAATGGATGCTAGTTATAATGTTTATTTTGCTAATAACTCTGCTGATTAAGTTTAATAAACGTTTTAGCTACACTGCTGCTAGAGTACATGACCTTTTTATTCTTGATATATCTCCTCATGTGATACAACAACCAAAAGAACTAAATAACATTAATCTACCACATAAAAGAAAACGTATTTCTGAATTGAGTCAAACTTATTTATGGAACTTACGTCTAGGCCATATAAATCTAAATAGGATTTCGAGATTGGTCTCAGATGGACCTTTGAGTTCATTGAAAGTGGAATCACTACCAACATGCGAATCCTGTTTAGAAGGCAAAATGACCAAGAGACATTTCCCCTCAAAAGGAAATAGGGCCAGTGATAAGCTAGAATTAATTCACTCTGATTTGTGTGATCCTATGAATATACAAGCAAGAGGTGGTTTTGAGTATTTTGTGACTTTCACAGATGATTACTCAAAATATGGATATATTTATCCGTTGCAACGTAAGTCTGAATGCTTTGAGAAATTCAAAGAATTTAAGACGAAAACGGAGAAACGACGTGATAAATATATCAAAACATTGCGATCTGATCGTGGTGGTGAATACCTTTCTGCGGAATTCATAAAATACTTATCAGATAATGGAATTACATCTCAATTATCTGCCCCAAGAACACCACAACAAAATGGTGTGGCAGAAAGAAGAAATAGGACCCTTATGGAAATGGTTAAATCAATGTTAAGTTATTCTGATTTGCCTTCTTCCTTTTGGGGATATGCTTTAGAAACAACAAACTACATTCTAAATTTGGTTCCTTCAAAGTCAGTACCTTCAACTCCAGTAGAATTATGGACTGGGCGCAAGCCAAGTTTACGGCATATTCGGGTTTGGGGTTGTCCAGCACATGTGCTGAAAGGGAAAGCAGATAAATTGGAATCAAGGACAGAAGTATGCATTTTTATTGGATATCCAAAAGGAACAAAAGGCGGTTTGTTTTATTGTCCTAAAGAAAAGAAGGTAATTGTTACGGCAAATGCTAGATTTTTAGAAGAGGACTATCTAACGAACCATATTCCTAGAAGTAAACTAGTTTTACAGGAATTAAACAATGGAGTAACTAAACACCCATCTCTAGAACGTATCCCAGAAGCCAGTATTGACATACCACTGCATTATCATAGTGGGAGAAATGTCAACAGGCAGCAGATTGCACAAGAGCAATTGCCTAAAACCTCACTACCCCAAAGTAGTGGGAGTAATGTTGAGCAACCGCAGATTGTTAAGCAACCTGCACTCCAGGAAGAAGTTAATGATATCCCAGCACCGCAAGGTTTGGAGGATAATATTGAGGCTTCAGTTCCAGGAAATGATGATGCGATTCAACAAGAAAATCAGCCTCCACCTGTAGTGACTAGTCGTAGTGGGAGAATTATTAAAATACCTCTTCGGTTTGCGCTCTTGGGAGAATCTTATGATAGAATCCCTGAAGAGCCTAATGTCACACCCTTTTTTTTAACAAACTCACTAAAACCTTTTAAATTAATAAAAAGATTTTGTAAAACTCGAAAGGGTTTTTCAATTTTGAAAGTGACGGAATTTTGTGTTTAAAAGGAAATAACTCAGAGTCGCCACCTGACATTTGATTTCGGTGTGTCAGGTCACCGGTTTTTTTAAAAATAAATAAATTTTTCCTTTCAAAACACTTGAGACTCCAAAACTAAGTCTGCACTAGAGATAGGAGTAAGGGGGTTCATTTGACTCGGGGAGAAGGTGTTAGGCACTCCCCAAGTCCCGTAACTAGTACGGTTGCATACTTGATCTAATTGATTTTTAAAACACTCAAATTGAGGTAAAACACACAGAAATAAAATAAACACACAAGAGGCTAGAGGTCGTCCCCACCTAAAAAGATAAAAATAAATAAAAGAAAATATTAAAATTCTATTCTACGCTTCCTCACGTCATTCAATCTCTGGCCTTCATTTACATGTACTTTGGGGCATACCCCGAATAAAATATATACAAATCCTTCGGGGCATTCCCCGGTTAAATTTAACTAAGGGAACGACCTTTCGCCTCAAAATTAACAGATATCCTAAAGCTTGCCTGCCCAGTATCGAAGGCCTAAACATAATACTAACGATGTTAAAAGGCAATTAAATAAAAGTAGTAATATGTTTAAGGTCCACTTTTTCTCCATGTTCAATTTTTCGTTCTACAACCCATTAAATCGCTTAGCTAACTAATAATATCCATCTCTTAGCTCAAATAAGAGATCAGCCATTCAAACCTACGTAACTAAAATCAGTTTAAATGTTTTCTTCAATAGTCAAAAATCAAAGAATTCACATAATCATATTACCACACATAAGCTTTAAAGGAACAAAACTGGGAAAGAATTTTTTTGACCACAATCTCGTGAAATCGAATCCAACGGATAGGTCCTTGATAAGCGAAGGACTGGCTCGAACTGGAACAGAACCTCGGATAGCCGGCGGCGATGGATTCCACCCACCTCAAACGAAACCTCGAATGGACGTTTTCAGCTTTTGTCTTTCGTTTTCTTTCTGATCGTTTTTTTTTCTTGTGTGTGTGTGCGCTTTCACTGCTGTCTCAGGCGACGGGAGAGGCGGGGACGATGGAGTTTTCGAAAGGGGTGGTCGTTGGTTCTTTTTCCGGCAAGTTTTGAGGTGGTGAGGCGTGAGGGTTCAGGTGCAGATGGGTCGAAGAAGACGACGTGAAAAGGAAAGGTCTAGGTTTACGGCTGGTTCCTTTTTTTCAAGACTAGGAATTGAAAAACTTGGCTAAGGTTTCTATAATTGGGTATTTTATATGAAGGTGGGCAGGGATGATGGCCATTGGATTAGAAGAAAATAGATGGCTAGGATTAAATCTTGCACATAAATGGGCTAGGAAGAATGGGCTAAGAACAATTGGGTTTAAGTTTAAAGAAATGGACTCACACCTTTGGGCCTACGAATTTTCTTATTGGACAAAGACAAGCTCAAAAATCCTACCAAAATATTAATTAAACTTAGTTAAGTAAATAAATAAAATTTTAAAATGAAACTACTTTTTTTTTGTATTTTCGAATGTTATAACAATAAAGTAAAAAGTAAAGAAAATAAGCTAAAGTCAGGATAAAATTAAGATACCATGAATAAAAATATACTAATTGATCTTAAACTAAATATAAAAAGCGATAAATACGATAAATAAAATTATTTTATATTTTTTTATGTCTTAGGACTAAAAGTAAAAAAAAAGATTAAAATTATATTAAAATAAAGTTAAGTAAATATTTTAAAAATTTTAAAATACTAAAAATAACATTAAAATTTGTGCGGGTCAAAAATTACGTGCTTACAACTGCCTCTCTTTGCTCGTAAACACGAAGAGTTTCCAAAGCAAAGAACAATAAGCAACGTAATTGATTTATGACCCGACGCTTATTCAAAAGAAAATAAAGATGGCTAAAAAGATTGTGACCGAGCCCTGGTATCTGAGCTGCCTACATATCTTTGGCTATAAAGGAATCAGGCCACGTGTAGTTTAGAAGTGAGAAGGATGATGAAGTACCGAGGTGGAGAGTCGAGTGAAGTGCCGTCGAGGTTCTGGTCCGCGGTTCCAGCCATTACATCAAAAATAAAAGAAAAAAAATTACAGCAAAGTGAAAGAAAAATATAAGATCCTATCTACTTCTTGTATTGAATCTTCCTTGAATCTCTATTT
Source organism: Nicotiana tabacum (assembly GCF_000715075.1). Taxonomy (NCBI): domain Eukaryota; kingdom Viridiplantae; phylum Streptophyta; class Magnoliopsida; order Solanales; family Solanaceae; genus Nicotiana; species Nicotiana tabacum. The sequence goes on from NC_134085.1 coordinate 25,845,024, forward strand.
GATCTTCAACATGAGACTGAAAAGTGGACCATGTTCTTCAGGCGGGCTCCTGATGCTTCTTAAATTTGCGAATTGAATGAATTCCCTTGTTCTCCAGGCGGGCGCCTGATTACCAACAACTTGAATTGTATTCCCTCGTTATCCAGGTGAATTGATTACCAACAACTTAAATTGTATTACCAACAACTTAAATTGTATTCCCTCATTATCCAGGTGGGTGTCTGATTACCAACAACTTGAACTGTATTCCCTCGTTATCCAGGTGGATGCCTGATTACCAACAACTCGAAACTGTATTCCCTCGTTATCCAGGTGGGTGCCTGATTACCAACAACTTGAATTGTACTCCCTCGTTATCCAGGTGGGCGCCTGATTGCTAAAACTTAAAATTGTGTTCCCTCGTTATCCAGGTGGGTGCTTGATATTGCAACAAAACAGATTAAATAAAAGAAATTTTTCTGCCCCAGTTTGGGATCTGGGCATATTTGTGAGTGTTAATCGGATCATGTTACCTATAGAGCTCTAAGAATTCAAAAGCTAAATCCTATTATCCAGGAGGGCCCTGAAAACTTTGAATTAAATCTCATCTAAAACTTAAAACTAAATCCCATTATCCAGGAGGGTCTTGAAAATTTAAAAATTAAATCTCATTATCCAAGAGAATCCTGAGAATTTAAAACTAAATCCCATTATCCAGGAGGGTCCTGAAAATTTAAAAACTAAATCTCATTATCTAGGAGGGTCCTGAAAACTATAAAATTAAATCTCATTATCCAGGAGGGTCCTGAAAATTTAAAAACTAAATCCCATTATCCAGGAGGGTCCTGAGAATTTAAAACTAAATCCCATTATCCAGTAGGGTCCTGAAAATTTAAAAACTAAATCCCATTATCTAGGAGGGTCCTGAGAATTTAAAACTAAATCTCATTATCCAGGAGGGTCCTGAAAATTTAAAAACTAAATCCCATTATCCAGGAGGGTCCTGAGAATTTAAAACTAAATCCCATTATCCAGGAGGGTCCTGAGAACTGAGAATGAACTTACCTGAGTCATGCTCTCATTTTTGAGGATTCTGAACATAATTTCTTACTCCATGAACCATGCTTTTTCATGGGAGGTCCCTGTGGATTTAAAAATTTTCTTGCCCCTATTTCAGACAAATAAAACCTTGTTAGTTTGAAAACGTGGTGGTTAGTTTGTGGCCTCCTTGCTGAGTGTTTGCTTCCGCCACTGCCATGCTTTATTCTGATTAGCTGCTTCGGGCTAGCAAGAAGTTGTTTGACATTTTGATTGGAACTGGACCACAAAACCTCTACATGACCTGAATCTCTGGCACTCACTTGTTGCATTGTGTTTTTATTTAGAAAGTTGTTGAATCATTGTATCTTCTCAAAATTCGAGATTCACTTGATTGCTTGAACCTCAATTATCACCATACTGCTTTCTCTAAATCAAGTCAATTGTGATGTGCCTGGCCAAACTCCGCTTTATGCAATTTTAGAAGCTGGTAGTAGGCTTTGAAATCCTTTTCTGCTTGTTTCACAAGGGCTAACTCAAAAGAGACCCATAAAGATAGACTCAAAGAGCAAAGTAAAATGATTTTTGACAAAAGGAACAAAGGAAAATTTTGAGCACAAATGACTATATGAAGAAGAATGAGAAAAGAAGACTTATCTGAGGGAAACAGCCGGCTTCAATGATCATGACATGCATTTAGGATTGATCAGCCTAATCCGTCCAACCAATCATACTTTCAGTTCATGTCCTGTCTTCATACTTTAAAATCGGGCTTTCACCGATCCAAATTCTCTGTAAAGTCATGAGCCTCATTCGACTTGTAGTGCCCCAAAGGGTTTTCACCAACAAGCCTCTCTTATTTGTTCATCTCTCAACTCACCATTGTCTTATGGTGCCCGCAAGGGTTTTCACCAATAAGACTCTCTCATTTTAAATTTTCTCTCAGCTCACCATCGCCTTATGTTGCCCGTGAGGGTTTTCACTAATAAGACTCTCTCATTTATTCAATTTTCCTTTGTGCCCATGATCAAAGTGTTACCCATGATGTAAATCATTCCTCTGTCTCGCTTGACCTGGCATCCTCAAAGATTGATCAGAAGGTCTTTCTTTGGACCGTAATGTAGGCTTTTAGACAGGGTTACAAAGAAAGGGTGGCATGAAGGCTCAAACTAATTTAAGATGAAAAAGGGGTTAAAATTACAACTTTTGGAATCAGATCTTTTCAAAACTCAAACTTCTGCCCCAGTTTCTTTCGGCTGGGGAATTTTAATTTCTATTTTGATGGGACCGAACTATAAGGCTGCCTACGTATCCTTAAAAGGAATCAGGTCGAACGTAGTTCAAAAGGAAGTTGTTTGTTTTTGTTGCTTTTCTTTTTTCTTCTTTTTTCCATTCTTTTTCGTTTTCCTTATTTTCACTCATTCATCATCATTTTTTCATTCTCTACTTCTACTACTGATTCCAAAAGAGGGGTATGAAAGAAAATAAATAAGGCTCAAAAGGGAGAACAAAGGATAAAAGTGTTCGTTTAGCAGAACAAAATGCCCTCGTCATTTCAACTTTGAACATGGCAAGTACAAAATACAACTGACGGTAAGCAAAGAAATCATACATAGTACCTCTTAACTGCATTAGAATTAATAGTCATATCTACACATTTGCCTTCTATGTCTGTTAAATACAAAACACCATTGGGCAACACTCTTGTCACTATGAATGGCCCCTGCCAGTTTGGGGCGAACTTGCCTTTAGCTTCAACCTGATGAGGAAGAATGTGTTTCAATACCATCTGGCCCACTTCGAATTTCTGAGGACGCACCTTTTTGTTGTATGCTCTTGCCATTCTCTTCTGATACAATTGACCATGACATACTGCAGCCAATCTTTTCTCATCAATCAAACTCAACTGCTCTAGCCGGGTTTTGACCCACTCATCATCATCAATTTCAGCTTCTGCAACGATCCGAAGGGATGGAATCTCAACTTCTGCAGGTATAACTGCCTCAATTCCATATACCAGCAGATAAGGAGTTGCACCTACTGAAGTGCGAATAGTAGTGCGATGACCCAGTAAGGCAAAAGGCAACCTTTCATGCCACTGCCTAGAACCTTGAACCATCTTACGAAGTATCCTCTTTATGTTCTTGTTAGCAGCCTCAACAGCTCCATTTGCCTTGGGGCGATACGGAGTGGAGATCCGATGCATGATCTTGAATTGTTGGCATACCTCTTTCATCAAATGACTATTGAGATTAGCAGCATTATCTGTGATGATCACTTGAGAATTCTGAACCGACAAATGATATTTGAATGAACAAAATCCACCACTGCCTTCTTGGTCATGGACTTGAAAGTTACAGCTTCGACCCACTTGGTAAAGTAATCAATGGCCACCAAAATAAACCTATGCCCGTTTGACGTTGCCGGCTCAATTGGTCCAATGACATCCATGCCCCAAGCAACAAAAGGCCAAGGTGCAGACATTGTGTGTAACTCAGATGGGGGAGAATGAATTTAATCACCATGTATCTGGCATTGATGACACTTGCGAACAAAACTGATACAGTCACGTTCCATGGTGAGCCAATAATAACCTGCTTGAAGTATCTTCTTTGCCAAGACATACTCGTTCGTATGCGGCCCGCAAACTCCAGAATGCACTTCGGCCATGATAGTTGAAGCTTCTTTAGCATCTATGCACCTCAGTAGTCCTAAATCCGGAGTCCATTTGTACAAGATTCCTCCAATCAAGAAAAATCCACTAGCCAGACGTCGAATGGTTCTCTTTTGGTCACCTGTAGCATGTACTGGATATACCCCCGACCTGATGTATTCTTTGACATCGTGGAACCAAGGTTCGCCATCGATTTCCTCTTCCACCACATTACAATAAGCATATTGATCATGAACTTGGATGTGCACGGGGTCAACATAAGCCTTGTCTGGATGATGTAACATTGACGCCAGAGTGGCCAAGGCATCAGCAATCTCATTATGAATCCTGGGAATATGTATAAATTCAACCAACCTGAACCATTGACAAAGATCATGCAGACACTGTCGGTATGGTATGAGCTTCAAATCTCAAGTCTCCCATTCTTCTTGAATTTGATGAACCAACAAATCTGAATCTCCCAAAACCAGTATTTCCTGGACTCCCATGTCTACAGCTAACCTCAAACCTAGACTGCATGCTTCGTACTTGGCCATATTGTTGGTGCAATGAAATCGAAGTTGGGTTGTTACAGGGTAGTGTTGCCCTGTTTCAGATATAAGTACAGCCCCTACTCCGACACCCTTCATGTTAGCAACTCCATCAAAGAAGAGTTTCCAACCTGGCTTTTCATCTCGGTCAACCTCGTCAACACACATGACCTCTTCATCAGGAAAATAAGTCTTCGGTGGCTCATATTCATCATCCACCGGATTCTCGGCCAAGTGGTCGGCCAAGGCTTGGGCCTTCATCATGGTCCAAGTCACATAGATGATGTCAAACTCAGTAAGTAAAATTTGCCACTTCTCTAGTCTTCCTGTGGGCATAGGCTTCTGAAAGATATACTTTAGAGGATCCATGCGGGAAATGAGGTAATTAGTGTAGGACGCCAGATAATGCTTCAACTTTTGTGCAACCCAAGTCAGGGCGCAACATGTCCTCTCAAGCAGAGTGTACTTAACCTCATAGGGAGTGAACTTCTTACTGAGATAATAGATTGCTTGCTCCTTCTTTCCCATGATGTCATGTTGACCCAATACACAGCCAAAAGAATTATCCAAGACTATCAAATAGATAATTAAAGGTCTTCCAGGCTCTGGTGGGACTAGCACAGGTGGATTCGACAGGTACCTCTTAATATTATCAAATGCTTCTTGACATTCGTCAGTCCACTTGACCGCAACATTCTTCTTCAGCAGCTTAAAGATGGGCTCATAGGTTGTCGTGAACTGAGCAATGAACCTACTGATGTAATTTAACCTTCCAAGCAAACTCATCACCTCTGTTTTGTTCTTTGGTTGCGGTAACTCTTGAATGGCTTTGATCTTCGATGGATCTAACTCAATGTCGCATCTACTAACAACGAATCCCAGCAGCTTCCTTGACGGGACACCAAATGTACATTTCGCTGGATTGAGCTTGAGGTTATACCTGTGGAGTCTTTAGAAAAACTTCCTCAAATCCTTAACATGGTCAGACTGCTTCTTTGACTTTATGATCACATTATTTACATAAACCTCGATCTCCCGGTGTATCATGTCATGAAATATAATGGTCATCGCCCTCATGTAAGTTGCCCCAGCATTCTTCAAACCAAATGGCATTACCCGATAACAATATGTTCCCCATGGCGTGATGAACGCTATATTTTCTGTGTCTTCCTCATCCATCAAGATCTGGTGATATCCAACATAACAATCCACAAAAGACCCAATATCATGCTTGGCACAATTATCGATCAGAATGTGAATGTTCGGCAATGAAAAATCATCTTTTGGGCTTGCTTTGTTAAGATCACGGTAATCAACACATACCCTGGTCTTACCATCTTTCTTTGGTACTGGCACAATGTTGGCTAACCAAGTGGGATATCGAGTGACCCGAAGGACCTTTGCAGTAAGCTGTTTTGTGATTTCCTCTTTGATCTTTACACTCATATCAGTCTTGAACTTCCGCAACTTTTGCTTGACAGGAGAGAATGCTGGATCAGTTGGCAATTTATGAACTACCAGATCAGTGCTCAGGTCCGGCATATCGTCATATGACCATGCAAAGACATCTTTGTACTCAAACAATGTTTTGATTATTTGCTCCTTAACTTGCGGTTCTAAATGCACACTTATCTTGGTTTCCCTAACATTATCTTGGTCCCCTAAATTGATTGCTTTAGTTTCACTCAAATTAGGCTTTGGTTTTTCTTCAAACTGTTTTAGCTCTTTATTGATTTCCTCATATGCTGCTTCTTCATCATATTCTATTTCATCATCATATTCTACTCCTTGGATTGTTATTTCAGGATTAGATTGGCTTTTAAGATTCGACTAGAAACTCTTCATGCATGTCATGTCACTGCAACCAGCATAAAAAGAACTGTACAAAAGAAAAAAGAACAAAACAAAACACTATTAAGAATAACGGAAAACGAAAAATTGCATTTCAATGAAAATAAAAGGATAGAAGGGTTTGAACATCAAAACAAGCAAAAACTAAAAATCTGGATTACAATCCTGGAATAACCCAAATAACAGAAAGGAAAACAAAGCAAACTACCAAAACTCCTTCCTGGTGGGGAGAGGAGTAGCTTCCCAATTGCTAAGCTTCACGTTTGGGCCAACGAGCTGCACATCTGCTTTACTAGAGCCTTCACCAACTTCTACCATATTGACCTCTTCGAATAGACTTCGGAACCTCTTGATCAGCTCTTCATCAACATCGACCACAGGTTTTGGGATTGAGGAGGTTGGAGGTTTTTCGGCCCCTGGCTTGACAAAATACTTAGAGATGTGTGGGAAGGGCTTGGGGAGCGACCATACCTTCTGTTTCAGATTTTTAACCCTTTTCACGTCCTTCTCTGTGGGTGTGAATCCCAAACCAAACGTACCAGGATTCCCACTGGGGTGCACTGGATGCACAATACCCTGCAGAGATGAGCCCAAACCCTTGCCCGGCACAAAACCATTCTTCAACATTTCATTCGCAACCATGACGGACGCAGAGGATAGCTTAGGACCCGAAATACATTTCCCCTCAGGAATTTTCTCAACAGACATTGTTTCGAAAGTCTGATAGACTCAAGGTCCCTTATCATCCTCAACTTCGACTAACGGAACAATTGTATCAATACAAACTGACAAGTCCTCCTCCCCATGCACAACTATTTCCTGTCTGTCCCCTTCAAACTTCACCATTTGGTGTAGAAAAGACGGGACTGCCTTAGCAGCATGTATCCAAGGCTTGCCCAATAACAGATTGTAGGAGACAACCACATCTAACACTTGGAATTCCATGGTAAACTCAACGGGCCCTATCGACAATTCGAGCATTATATCTGTAACAGAATCTTTACCTCCCCCATCAAAGCCACGAACACACACAATGTTCAAGTGGATTCTTTCGGTGCCAATCTTCAGTTTTTGCAGAGTAGACAGGGGACAAATATTCACACTATAGCCATTATCAACCAAAACCCTTGAGACAACAGAATCTTCACACTTCACTATGAGATAAAGAGCTCTGTTGTGTTCTGTACCCTCCATAGGAAGTTCATCGTCTGAGAAAGTGATCCTATTTGCTTCGAAGATCTTGCCAGCTATCGTTTTCAAGTGGTTCACTGTGATCTTATCAGGAACATGTGCCTCATTCAAAATCTCCATCAAAACCCTGCGATGTCCATCTGAATGTATCAACAAAGATAAAAGAGAAATTTGAGCTGGTGTTTTCCTTAACTTCTCCACAATGGAATAATCCTGCACTTTCATCTTTTTTAGGAACTCCTCAGCCTCTTCCTCGGTGACCGATTTCTTTACTGACATTTGGCTATTCTTGAATGGCTTGGCTTTCCTTAATTATTCTGGGGTGAAACATCTCCCAAAACGAGTCAATCCTCCAGTTTCATTGACTTCTTCCTCTATTTCTTTTCCTTTGTATGTCACTATCACTTGTTTATAATTCCACAGAACAGCCTTGGCATTCACCACTGGAAGTTGGGTTACTGGTTTAATGATGATAAAGGTAGTAGGATCCCCCTTCACAACTATAACAGGCTTACTTGGAATCCCTGGTACTACCACTTTTGAACTTTCCGGACTTGCCCCGATATCTTTCGACAACCCTTTCACAACCAACACTGGTGGTTTCTAATTGAGTGAGCTCGGCTTTTCAGTCATCCCTTCAACTGTCAAGGGTGTTGCTTTGGTAGAGTTTGGAGCTTTAACCGGGTTGCTTTCACTGGCCCAAATCATCATGACGTACTTAGAAGACTTTTTGGGCTTCCCATCCTTGTGAACTATTTCAATCATGTGCCTCTGCATGGGCTGGCAAAGGGTTTTGGTTGATGTTTAGTGCATCTGGGCTTTGGACTACAATTTTGTTTGTATCGATAAGCTCCTGGATTGCCCGTTTCAAATGCCAACACTTCTCTATGTCATGCCCCGGAGCATCAGAACAATAGGCGCATCTTAAGGAATAATCGAGGTTCTTTGGAGTGGGATTTGGTATCCTTGACTCAATCGGCCTCAAGACGTCTAACTGTCGTAACCTTTGAAACAGGCTAGCATAGGACTCTCCAAGCAGGGTAAAAGTTTGTTTCTGCTGCTGCCTCTCTCTCCTATACTCTGGCCTTGATCGAAAATTTGAACCAGTGGGGTTTTGATAGGGTTGTGGGGGTGGATATGTATTTTGTGGAGCTGGGTAGATATTCTGCGGAGCTGGAGCACGCCATTGCGGGTAAGGAGGGGGTTGAGCATATGACTATGCGTGGTGAACAAGGTATTGGGATGGCCTGGCTGAGTATTGGGGGTTTTGCAGGGAAAAGTAATGTTGAGGTGGATTATATGGAGCTTGGGCGTAGGCTTGAGGTCGTGGTCGAGGATGGGTGTATTGATGAGGTGAACCCCTCTGGCCATGCCATGATCTGGAGACAACCATAGAGACATCTTCCTTCTTCTTCTTGCCTAGCAAACTTCCGGTACCACTCTGGATTGCCTGGGTGGTTGCTTTTATAGCAGAAGAGCTCATGATATTACTCGACTTGAGCCCCTCTTCCACCATTTCTCCCATCTTCTCCACATCATTGAAAGACTTACCAATGGCTGAGATCAAGTGGCCATAGTAAGTGGGCTCCAGGGCTTGAAGAAAGTATTTAACCATCTCGTCCTCTTCCATCGGAGGATTGACTCGTGCAGCTTGCTCCCTCTATCGGAACCCATATTCTCTAAAGCTTTCACTGGGTTTCTTTTCCACTTTGGTCAGAGATAGGCGGTCTGGAACAATGTCTATATTGTACTGAAAGTGTCGGGCAAAGGCCTGAGCCATATCGTCCCAGGTGTACCACCTGCTGGCGTCTTGGCGGGTGTACCATTCTAAAGCTGCCCCACTCAGACTTTGGCTGATGTATGCCATCAATAATTCATCTTTTCCCTCGGCGCCTCTCATTTTACTGCAATAACCTCTCAGATGAGCTACAGGATCCCCATGTCCATCATACAAGTCAAACTTGGGCATCTTGAACCCGGCAGGCAATTGGACATCGGGGAACAAACACAAATTCTTATAGGCCACACTCACTTGGTTTCCCAACCCTTGCATATTTCTCAATGATTGCTTCAGACTCTGTACCTTCCTAAACATTTCTTCTTGCTCTGCGTTCTTGGGTGGTTTGTCAGTTTCAACATGAGTCTCAAATTGGGGAGTGTAAGAATAAGGATCTGGGACTTTGAAGGTGGGCTCCGGTGCATAGTAGTGGGAATCTGTAGCGGGGAATGCGGGCTCACTAGAGGATCGGTGGAGGGTAGCTTGTGGAGGGGGTACAAAAATAGGAGCAGATGTCGGAGCGGGGTATGAGGTTGTTTTGGCTGGCGGAGCATGAACAGTTTGGGCTGAAGTGCTAGGGTAGTTGTGGTAAGGGGTAAAGCCAGGTGCGTGTTGTGGGGAAAGATCAATGGTATTGGGCATCTGGGATTGAGATAGTAGTGGAATGGAAGCATGGTTTTGTGTGTAGTTGGTAGGGGATGAGGGTGGAGGGTGTCCCTTAATCCAGGCTTGATACATTTCTGCCATCTGATGCCTCAACCTCCGGACCTCGTCGTGCAGTTCCGATTCTGACTCAACAATCTCCCTTGGTGGGTCTACAACTCCAGTGTTTGTTTCCCTGCTAGCCATGACTGTTTGACGCTTTGATCGGGTATTGTATAGATGACTTGCCAGGATGCCAACAAACTGACAACCTTCCTAAAACTTAATAGAGATAACAGAGGACAACAACACAAAACCACCATGTTAGCGTTAGAGCATTTATCAAATAATAATATCACCTTACATGCAATGCACCTAGCAATGATTAATGGTTCTAAAATGGCTTTGAGGGTCGCAGGGTCATATGGCATCATCCCAATTTGCTCATTTCAATCCTTTTTTCTCTTTCTTTTCCAACACCTCTTATCACTCTTTTCTTTTTCTTTCTCTTTTTATTTTGAAACAAAAATGATTTGATCGAACCCGCCATAGGTTGCCTACGTATCATGTCTCTCATGAATCAGACCAAGCGTAGTTCTGGAGAAGTGGTGGAAAATAAACTAAAAACAAAATCTTTTTGGGATTTTTCATTTAAAACTTTTCGATATTAAAATACAATAGAAAATACGATAATGAAAGAAATGACAGACTCAACTACACTACAACAGACTCTGACACTACCTAAAGGACTCGGTACTTCTAGACAAGACACAAAAGTAAAAGACAACATAAGACAATCTCAAAAAACCTAAATAGAATGACTCCTCAAGCTGCTCCTGAATGCGACTGTCCTGACTGGGATGGTCCTGGGCTGTCCGTCATGCTCAAACTCTGTAACATGCCTCGTAAAGACACCCGATGTTGGGAATAAAGGCCCTGGCGTGTGCCCCCGCCATCCTGAAGGCCGACCCTAAACAAATACTGCCATGCTGCTCCACGTTTGCTGCCAATCCCGCTAACTGAGACTTTATCAACTCAAGCTTATCCCAGGGATCTTGGTCTGATGCCTCCTCAAAATCATCTGTCTGAACTGCCCGACCCCTAAGTTGTGCTGGCAATGGGGTTATGACCCCTGGCGGGATGGACTGTAACCAAATCAAGTACTCCTGAGTGCACTCGGGTCTGCCGACGTCCTCTACTAATGTATTTTTCTTCATCCTCTTTGCATTGTTCCAGTATTGCACATACTTGATTTCATCAGCCGCCTTTTTGCTAAAATTTATGATGTGCCTCCGAAGATTCAAAGTCAGAGGCTCCTTTTGTCTTCTACCCAATTGCCACATTACCCTAACGGGAGTGTACGGTCTGACACACTTAAGTCCTATCAGCAACGGGAAAGACTGCATGAGGCACCCTACCAAGATATCATCCAAAGGTATTCAAAGGTAATCCCACAAAACATTCCCATTTGTCCTCAAACCAAGGGACTCAATCCAAGCCGTGATGCCTACTGGGTACGTAAACTTAGGAGATTTCATCCTACGTTCGATGCATACCACCCGATCCCTCAAGGCACGGTCGATGGGACAAAGCAAGGAAGCGGTGTGCAAATGCTCCATCATCCACAGCTGTAGCAAAAGGTTACTTCCCTCAAAATATCTGACACCTCCCCTAACCTCACTCAGGGTTCGGTACAACTCTGCTAAGATCATCGGCACAACGGTAACAGTTTTATGTTGCTTCTCATGAAATAGTGCCATTACCACTGACTACAGACGGGTGCTAATGTGCCTTTCATCTAATGGAAAAATCGATAATCCCAACAAAGCAAGGCTGAAAGCTTCGAGGCGACGTCTTTGCCACTTTGACTTGGTTGTGCAGAACTCATCCCAAAAGACGTCAAAACTATCCTGTGGTCTAAATCTAGCAAACAAATAATCCAAGGATATCCAGGACTGCTCGAGACATTTTAAATGCTTATTATCTTTCAGGCCCAGGTCGCTCAGGAATCTTGTCCTAGAGTGGTCTCGGGGAAGTATCATGTCCTTGCCTATATAGCTTAAAAGAGTGAGACCAGACATTTCCGCCAAGGTAGGAGTCATCTCACACTCTCCAAATCTGAAAATCAAATTTTGCGGATCCCAATAAGTCAGCATCGCCTCCACTAAGTCTGGGCGGGGTGTGATATCAAGAAGGGAAGTTAGGGTGCCCAATTTCTGCATTAACTCATGCTGCTCTAACGATGAAAACATTTTCCACCACTTGATCAACTTCCTAGGAATCTTTACTACCATCAGCACTTTGGATCGAATCAGCGGGTCCATACCTAAATGAAGCAAACACGGTTAGCGACACGGGACACTACGTGACTCCACCACATTTCCTAGTAGACAAATGCAGGACACAACTTAGCTATATTTGCAAAATGGCCTAAGTGACTGAAAGTGGCTATTTGCGCAAACTTGACAAAGTTGGACCCTAATGCATGAGAAACACTCCATTTAAAGCTTACATGACTCTAATATCCCGACAATCATGGTCTTAAGAATTACTTTGCGGAAATGGACCTTTTTACAAAAATAGCTGATGTGGCCAAATGTGGCTAGGGACGCAAACACGACATGGATGGACCTTAAAGTGATATGACACCGAGTTATAAACTTAAGATCCTAAGACATGGGTAATTGAGCCACTCTTGCGAAAATAACCCTATTTTGCAAGAACGGCCGATGTGGCCAAAAGTGGCTAGACATGCAAATTTGACAGGAATGAACCTTAGAATTAAGAGGACACTTTATTGTAGACTCAAAATCCTAAGACAAGAGATAACAAACTACTTTGAGAAAACACTTCTATTTTTGCAAAAAACGGTCAATGTGGCCAAATATGGCTATACATGCAAGATTTGGCTACGACCCCGGAAGCCAAGAACCTAGGACCTACTAGGAAGATCGGACCCTATGTGGGTTGCCTACGTATCCCATCCCGAAAGACGAGAATCACGTTCGCATAGTTCAGGAAGATGCAACTAATTAAAAAACTATACTTTTTGTCTTTTTGAAAAATGCTGAGAAATGTAAATCTTTTTGGATTTTCTTTTTCATTTTTTTGAATTTTTGGAAAATTATGGAAAATGTAAAATCTTTTTGGATTTTCTTTTTCTCTTTTTTTTTAATTTTTTTTTTTTTTGGAAAATAGCGGAAAAGTGTAAAATCTTTTGGATTTTCTATTTTCAATTTTGGAAAATAATGGGAAAGTGTAAAATCGTTTTTTGGATTTTTCATTTTTCATTTTTTTTTTTTTTGCTTTTTTGGAAAACTATGAAAGAAAAATGCGAGTGGGCCCTACTAGCTTCACTTTTCACTCTTCTTTCCAAGACATCGGTCCGTCAAATGACCCTTTTACCCTCATAGATGCAACATTTAGCACATAGGATGATTAAATGTCATTTTGGGTCACAGGCCCATTTTGACAAAATTTGGACAGACTTCCTACAAAGGGACACGGTACCTGGGACCGCGCCCTACTAGGTCTAAATGACATGATGCAAATAAAAATGACCTAAAGGCTGACCTAAGTTTTGGGTTCACTAACAAGGCAATTCGGGGGAGTGTATGGTCGATGGTGGCTGCTCAAGCTTTCCACCCACTCCATACGTCCGACGCCCCCCCCCAAATCAAGGGTGACTCAACAAAGAGTTCGTGCACGCAACGCATGCTCCGAAACTTGTTGCAGAAAGAAGACTCATGGTTATGCAAATGATGACAATTTATAAAGCATTAACACATAAAGGAAAAACTGTAAACACATAAACAACTAGCAAATAATAACAAAAATATAAAAACATAATAAAAATCAAGTAAAGCTAATGAAAAAGCACAGAAACCTCAACCAAATATTCTAAAAGCCAACGAGATCATAGTACTAGCTCGAACCTGAATTCCCCAGCAGAGTCGCCAGAGATGTCACACCCTTTTTTTAACAAACTCACTAAACCCTCTTAAATTAATAAAAAGATTTTGTAAAGCTCGAAAAGGTTTTTCAATTTTGGAAGTGACAGAATTTTGTGTTTAAAAGGAAATAACTTAGAGTCGCCACCTGACATTTGATTTCGGTGTGTCGGGCCACTGTTATTTTTTTTAAAAAAAAAAATTCCTTTCAAAACACTTGAGACTCCAAAATTAAGTTTGTACCAGAGATGCAGGTAAGGGGGTTCATTTGACTCGGGGAGAAGGTGTTAGGCAATCCCCAAGTCCCGTAACAAGTACGGTTGCGTACTTGATCTAATTGACTTTTAAAACATTCAAATTGAGGTAAAACACACAAAAATAAAATAAACACACAAGAGGCTAGAGGTCGTCCCCACCTAAAAAGATAAAAATAAATAAAAGAAAATATTAAAATTCTATTCTACGCTTCCTCACGTCATCCAATCTCTGGCCTTCATTTACATGTATTTCGGGGCATACCCCAGATAAAATATATAAAAATCCTTCGGGGCATTCCCCGGTTAAATTTAACTAAGGGAACGACCTTTCGCCTCAAAATTAACAGATATCCTAAAGCTTGCCTACCCAGTATCGAAGGCCTAAACATAATACTAATGATGTTAAAAGGCAATTAAATAAAAGTAGTAATATGTTTAAGGTCCACTTTTTCTCCATGTTCAATTTTCCATTCTACAACACATTAAATCGCTTAGCTAACTAATAATGTCCGTCTCTTAGCTCAAATAAGAGATTAGCCATTCAACCTACGTAACTAAAATCAGTTAAAATGTTTTATTCAATAGTCAAAAATCAAAGAATTCACATAATCATATTACCACACATAAGTTTTAAAGGAACAAAACTGGGAAAGAATTTTTTGACCTCAATCTCGTGAAATCGAATCCAACAGATAGGTCCTTGATAAGCGACGGACTGGCTCGAACTGGAATAGAACCTCGGACAGCCGGCGGCGATGGATTCCACCCACCTCAAACGAAACCTCGAACGGACGTTTTCAGCTTTTGTCTTTCGTTTTCTTTCTGATCGTTTTTTTTTTGTTCTTGTATGTGTGTGTGCTTTCACTGCTGTCTCAGGCGACGAGAGAGGCGGGGACGATGGAGTTTTCGAAAGGGGTGGCCGTTGGTTCTTTTTCTGGCAAGTTTTGAGGTGGTGAGGCGGGAGGGTTCAGGTGCTCTAATGGCCGAAGAAGAAGAAAAAAAATCAAAAACGGGGAGGGGGGGGAAGATGCGTCGAAAAAGACGACGTGAAAAGGAGAGGTATAGGTTTACGGCTGGTTCCTTACTTTCAAGACTAGGAATTGAAAAACTTGGCTAGGGTTTCTATAATTGGGTATTTTATATGAAGGTGGGAAGG
The DNA here is from genome assembly GCF_000715075.1 of Nicotiana tabacum. Classification (NCBI taxonomy): domain Eukaryota; kingdom Viridiplantae; phylum Streptophyta; class Magnoliopsida; order Solanales; family Solanaceae; genus Nicotiana; species Nicotiana tabacum. Next base: position 25,860,069 of record NC_134085.1, read on the forward strand.
GATGATAATCATTGGATTAGAAGGAAATAGATGGCTAGGATTAAATCTTGCACATAAATGGGCTAATGGGCTGGGAAGAATGAGCTAAGAACAATTGGGTTTAAGTTTAAAGAAATGGACTCACACCTTTGGGCCTACGAATTTTCTTATTGGACAAAGACAAGCTCAAAAATCCTACCAAAATATTAATTAAACTTAGTTAAGTAAATAAACAAAATTTTAAAATGAAACTACTTTTTTTGTATTTTCGAATGTTATAACAATAAAGTAAAAAGTAAAGAAAAATAGGTTAAAGTCAGAATAAAATTAAGATACCATGAATAAAAATATACTAATTGATCTTAAACTAAAGATAAAAATATAGAAAAGCGATAAATACGATAAACAAAACTATTTTATATTTTTATGTCTTAGGACTAAAAGTAAAAAAAAAAAAGATTAAAATTATATTAAAATAAAGTCAAGTAAATATTTTTAAAAATATTAAAATACTAAAACTAACTTTAAAATTTGTGCGGGTCAAAAATTACGTGCTTACACCTAATACTGAACCTATTAATTATGACGAAGCACTACATGATGCAGATGCTGTTAAATGGGTTGATGCTATGAAATCTGAAATGGAGTCCATGTACTCCAATGAAGTCTGGGATCTTGTAAAACCACCTACTGGAGTCAAACCCATAGGTTGTAGATGGATCTATAAGAAAAATAGAGGAGTGGATGGAAAAGTGCAAACTTTTAAAGCTAGGCTTGTTGCAAAAAGGGTTTACTCAAAAAGAAGGGATCGATTATGAGGAAACCTTTTCGCCGGTATCCATGCTTAAATCCATTAGGATTCTTTTATCCATTGCTGCTCATTATGATTATGAGATCTGGCAAATGGATGTCAAAACCGCTTTTCTAAATGGAAGTCTTGATGAGTGCATCTATATGGCACAACCAGCTGGTTTCATAAAAAGTGGCAATGAGCACATGTTGTGTAAATTAAAGAAATCCATTTATGGATTGAAACAAGCTTCTAGGGCATGGAACACTTGTTTTGACACATCGATTAAGACCTTCGGTTTTGATCAATGTGAAAATGAGTCTTGTGTCTATAAGAAGTGGAATGGAGATAAAGTTACATTTTTGGTTTTGTACGTAGATGATATTTTGCTTATAGGAAATAATGTGAGCATGTTGAATTCAGTAAAGGAATGGTTGTCCTCACGTTTCGATATGAAAGACTTGGGATAGGCAGCACATATCCTTGGGATCATGCTTTTGCGAAATCGCAAGCAAAGGATATTAGGCTTGTCCCAAGTACTTTATATTGATACTATTCTCACCAGGTTTAGCGTGCAAGATTCCAAGAAAGGGTTTCTCCCCTTTAGACATGGAATCTCTCTGTCAAAAGATCAGTCCCCAAAAACGACTGATGAGATAGAAAATATGAAAGTGGTCCCTTATGCTTCTGCTGTAGGGAGTCTTATGTATGTTATGCTATGTACTAGACCTGATATCTGCTTTATTGTTGGCATGGTTAGTTTCAGTCTAACCCTGGTCGAGAACACTGGACTGATGTTAAGCATATAATGAAGTACTTGAAGAGGACTAGGGATTATATGTGGTGTATCACTCAGGTGATCTTGCACCCATTGGCTATACTGATTCAGATTTCCAGTCAGATAGAGACTCTAGAAAATCTACCTCAGGATATGTTTTTACCTTAGGAGGTGGATCTATAAGTTGGAGGAGCATCAAGCAATCATGTGTTTTTTATTCTACCATGGAAGCCGAATATGTGGCTGCATCTGAGGCAGCTAAAGAGGCTGTTTGGCTCAGAAACTTTCTGAAAGAGCTTAATGTGGTTCCTTCGGTTCAAACACCAATTGTACTTTATTGTAACAATAAGTGGTGCAGTTGCAAACTCGAAGGAACCAAGAAGCCATAAAAGGAGTAAGCATATTGAGCGTAACTATCACTTAATTCGGGACATAACTAAGAGAGGTGATGCAAGAGTGTTGAAGATTGCGTCAGAGGACAATTTGGCAGACCCGTTTACAAAGAGCTTGACACAGAAGATTTTTGACAAGCATGTAGAAGGAATGAGTGTTAGAGTAGTAGACGCATGGTTATGAGTCTAAGTGGGAGATTGTTGGGATATACTATTAACCATGCAGTTTAGACATAGTATTATATTTTATTCTTTATAGAACAATTGTTTATTTAATTTATTCAATTCAATAAAGTAATATTTTAAATAAATTATTTGTTACATGTGTGTCCTTTTAGTTATGTAGTAGACAATTTAGTGTATGGAGTCTTAACTCATGCACAGAAGATTAAATTGTTGGTTCTCATAATTAATAAACTATGTTCACAATCAAAGATATTGTTGGACAAAATATCTTGATGATTGTAGCACAAGATTGTTGTATAATTTGTCTTGATTATGGGAGTAATTTTACTCCAACTTCTTGTGCTAGTATACTCAGTGTATATTAAACGGACCACATAGAGAAAAGATGTTTTTGTACTGAATATATAAAACATTTTCTCTAATTCATTAAATGAGCTTATACTCCTAATCTTGATATAATTATTATGATCAATGTAATTTGTTTATTGTTTTGATTTATCAAAAGGTACTACTCTATTTAGAGTTAGCATATGCCTAATAGATTGGACAATAACGAATAACATTTGTGAATAATAATTAGTTGATAGAATCCATGACTCGGTTTTGGGTTTGATTATACCCCTTTATGTAAGCTTATAAGTTTTCATGTGAAAACCCGGCTAGTGGATTTTGTATCCGTCACATGAAATAGTTTAAGCAGAATTATAAAGGATTTAATTAGTTAATTGAATTAAATTTTCAGTGATTTAATTTAATTAACTGGTATTTGAAATCTTAACATAGGGAGTTGAAATAAGTATTAATGAATTTTCGAAATTCATATTGAGGAGTTCAATTGCAGTTTTTTAGTGGAATAAATTGCAATTAATTATAGTAAGAATTAATTCATGCTAATTTCGAATTAATACTATAATTAGTAGCCTCTTATTATTTCTGTGGTCCCTGCTACACCTAGTAAAAACCTGGACAGACTTGGGTAAAAAGTAGCTTGGGAGAAAAGTTATCCTTTTGAGTTAGAGTAGGATTCTACTTGTAGAATCCTACACGTTTTTGAGCCCTATTGTGGCTTAATTTCGGGTCTATTAAAGGAAGACTAGTTTCACCTAATTACTTACCTTTTTAGTTGTATTGTTCTTGCCCACCCAATAGCAAAATCATCCAAGATTTTACTAGGTAAATAGCAGAAGACTGCAGCCCTAGATTCTTGTTGTTTGGAAGGTTTGTGCAACTACTTCAAGAGGTCAGTGCTTCTAATCTCGTTATTATTATGTTATCTAGTTTATATGTATTTGATTCCTGGATTGTACGCTTGCTTCCGCTGCACATGTTCTAACAGTTCTATCTTGTTAAAGATTGGTGACCCTTTTCTATCCGTGTACTCTTCATTGTTTAATGTTATGGAAATCACCATCCTCTTCTTATATAATGGGATTTAATCAATATTACAATTAAATCTTATGCTTGCTTTGTTAGCTTATTCATATCTTCTATTTTAGATCTAGGGTAAATTATCTTTGGCCGGGATTTACTCAAAACTTTCTTATTTAATTAGTTTAACAAAAAGCTTGGCACTTTTTGGTCAAACAATTTGGCACCGTCTGTGGGGATTTTCTAGCCAAAATCTTAGTTCCCTCTAGATCTAAAGCCAGCCAAAGTATCACTTCCCGGTTGTCATAGCCTCACCATCTCAGTATAAACACCAACTTAAAAAAGTGGTAGACAAGCTTTTGAAATAACCAAACCAATCAGGGTCAGATCTTTGCATGAAATCGAAATTATGTCTAATATCTATACAAAATTCGCGTCTCGCTGTAGTGATGGGTTGGGTACGTCGTACGAGTACTCAATATGGGATTATGGCCACTACACAGTTAGCACGTCCGTAATCCTATTCGCTACATTAACGTTATCTATCGATCTATACTTCCACCTCTTAGGAGAGGACGATAGCCTATTGTGTGATTCTTTAAAATAACCGGCTTATCCTGCCTTATTTTTTGTACCCGTATGCGCAGTGAGTAACTTATGAACAGAGTATGACTTATGTTTCCCTTATTTTTGTGCACATCGGACGGGATCGGATCGGGACCCAAGCTCGAGATCCCAACAGGCAAAGCATGTTCAGCCCATAAGAAGCCTAGACGCGATAAACGGCGAAGCCAGACACGAGGCTACCAAATCTGAAATCGCCATTCGAGTACGGGATAAAACAAGTCGTCCTGTAGCGCCCTTCTCCCTTCGCCGACTTATCATGTCAAGGTAACCGCAATTTCGTTTGGGCTTAACTTGTCATTTTTCTTTTTTGGATTGGTATAGGAACATGAGCATTCTCACAGGCACGTGAACAAGGAACAAATGCCACCGAACACATCAGGACAATGTTCTGTACCATACTATTCAGTAGGTAACGGTCGAGCAAAACTCTCCACCATATCATATTACAAATAACAAACAAATATCTCAGAACAAGCCAGCATTATTAAGAAAATCTCCATAACCTGGGACTGGGCGATGAACCCATAGAACACACAGACTCTCCAACACAGGCAGAACATAAGCACAAAAAGCTTACATGGTTGTTCGCATTGGCAATCCTATGCCAGTTCAGCCGACTAATATTACTAATCACGCCCGAACTTCGTTCAAAATTAATCAAGTCCCAGGTTGTCCCGAAGCACAAGCAACAAAATTCATCGCCCACCTCGCCAAAGAAGGGACTAGATAGACTGGGACTCGCCCTAACGCACAAGTACTCTCCAATAAAAGAAAAATTAAACAAATCGGGACTCACCCCGACGCACGCATGAACAATGCACTAACGAGTAATGCTCTCCAATAAAAGTAATGCAACAGGAAAATCTCACCATCCCACTAAGCCCGCACATTGCCAAGTGAAATCAAAATTCGACTTTGTTCGAACCCACAACGGGTTACAATTTTGACTTCGCTTGAATTTACACCTTTACGGCCATCAGCCGTCGCCAAGAGAAAGGAAAGTTCGACTTGGCTCGAACTCATAGCGGGTTAAAATTTCGACCTCGCTCAGATTTACACCTTTACGGCCATTGGCCATCGCCAAAAGAAAGGAAAGTTCAACTTCGCTTGAACTCACAACGGGTTACAATTTTGACCTCGCTCGAATTTACACCCTTATGGCCCTAGGCCACCGCCAAATGGAAGTCTAAATTCGATCTCGCCCGAATTAACAAATCAAAGTTCGACCTTGTCGAACTCATAGCAGATCGTAATCCGAACTCGCACGAATTTACATCCCTACGGCCCCCGGCCATCGCCAAGCAGAAGTAAAATTCGACCTCGCTCGAATATACAAATCAAAACTAACTTCGCCCAAGTTGGCAAGTCTGAATTCGACCTCGCTCGAATATATAAGTCAAAACTGACTCCGCCCAAATTGGCAAATTAGAAATCAACCTAGCTCGAACTTGCAGATCAAAAGTGACTTCATTTGAACTCACGAAACGAGATCCGATCTCACTCGGATCGAGCAACTAAATTTGACCTTATTCAAATCCCCAATCAAAAATCAAGGACTCGTCGCGGGGAAATTCGAAGATCTTTTTTCAAAAAAAAAGGAGAAGGAAAATCAAAAGATATGTAACCAAAGGCAAAGCGACTGTTTATCAGATGTACATACGCAACAGCTGCGCCTTACAAAAGGCCAAAAGCGGGCCCCCAAGAAAAATATGAAAACAAACAACAAAAGAACAAAAAAAACTAAGTACAAAAGCTGCAAAAAAAATTCACTCGACGTCATCTCCACCGCCGTTCTCCCCAGCATCGTCGTCATCAGAAGGAAGCCCATCTTCAATCTCAGCACCCTCACCGGCCTCCGGTGTCGCAGGGCCATAACTGCATGCAAGACAAGCCTTGCGTGCCTTCGCCTGAGCATCTTCAAAAACAGCCTCAGGAATGCTCCCCGCCTCCTATAAGCCCATATATATATATATATCTCGTTGGGCCTCGGCATAGACCCATAGCTCATACAAGCGGCGGGGGACAACGCCAGGGGCAGATTCTTGAGTGCGAGCCTGAGCTAACAACTGCGTCTTCTCAGCCTTGAGAGTCGTAACTAGGTCTCCCAGGCTCGAAGCATCCCGATCAAGTTCACCAATCCGCTCCTCGAGTTGCGCCTCCCTCAGTGTGGCAGTCGCCCTCTCGCTTTCCTGTTCAGACCTAAGGATGCGGATAGTGTCTTCCAGCGCCATGCCCTCACCAAAACCGACACTCGAGCCCCCTCAACTCTCTCCAACTCGGCTACCTTCTTTTCTAGCTCAGCCACTTTCTCCGTCCATTCTACGCTTAGGTCGGCAACTCTGGTGGCATTTTATTCAAGCTCGGCTTGCAAAGACAACACTTTCACCTGAAGGTCTTCACACTTCACCGCAACCCCCTTGCCAACTTCGAGCTCCTCGTCTTTGGCATTGAGTAACTCCTCGAGCTCGCTGCATATACGAATAGACCGCATTAGTTCCTCGTCCCTTTTCTCTAACTCTTCTCTAACGGATTGAGTATTACCACCCGCCTTAAGCTGCGCGTACATCTCACGTCACTTGTTGCGATACCGGTGATACTTCACAGCCATTTTCAGAAAGACTTCGGCCCTAGTCTCAGCCCTACGAGCACTCTCGATCTCCAGTATGTAAGTCTAAAAAGAAAAGAGAAAAAAAGATGGGAGGAATCAGCGAGAGCTAAATAGCACAAAACAAAGAAAATGGCGAAAGGAAACTCACCCGTAAGGCCATCCCGGCCACACCACGTGACATAGCAGAATCATTGATCTCCCAAAGAGACTCACTTTCAGCAGCAGAACACAGAAGGTCGAATTGAGGCACCAACTCCACCATGTCCTCCAACAGGTTAAAATCTAATAGAATCTCGAGCATACGGGAAGGACCTTCTTCCCTCACATCGACCCTGGTAAATCCTTCCTCGAACATCCTCATGTCCCCAGGATCGATGTCGGAATCCGATTCGTAATCATCCACTACCACGCACTTCAACCATTCATTAGCCGACGAGGGGGCGCATCCCTGCCAAGATGATGATGGACCGCTCGGAACAATCCTGGCAGCCCCTGAACTCTGTCCCCCTGCCACGGTGGTCTCTTCCAAGATCAAAATAGGCGTCGCCTCCGCACCCAGGTCAGTGTCACCGCCAGCCTCAGGTACCACCAAAGTAGGGTCGCCCCTCGAGGACATCTCAACCAAAGACGCCCCCTTTGACAACCTCTGCCTCTTTGATGGTGCCTCTTCACCACTACTGCAAGAAGGTTTGCCTGTTGAATGGATTGGGGGAATCGGAGTGTCTGACTGGGGAGCAACCTCCAAACAAACAGGCGCAATCGCAGACGTGATCTGGCGAGCAATAAAACTTTGGGTGCTCTCACCCGCAGTTGCCCTTGGAACGGCCAGGTAGAAGAAACCGGCTGGCGGACAACAAGTGCAGGAGACCTCGCCCTTCTCACTCCTCTCTGACCTGCTAATAAGAAGAGATTCGATCAAATAAAGATAAGGTAAAAGAAACTATAGAGCAAAGAACAAAGTAACAGACCACAATAAGCCGACTCACCAACAAGTGGCTTGCCCCCGAACTTCTCATGGAAAGGTGCCCATTCGTAAATCCCCATCGTATGGTGGAGAATCGCACTCACCCACTCGTGAATATCAGCAACGAGCGGAGGAGGTACTCTCTCGGCTGCAAAAGCAAAAACATACCCTCAACGAGGTCGTTAAAGGGAGACATAACGGCCATCTTAAGAGAAAATGCATAAAGTAAAAAGAAAGGAAGACCTATGGGCAAAATTCCACATCTCAGGAAACCCTGTCGGGTTCGACACGACGTGCTCTGTTCGAATGTAGAAGAAGCTCTCCTAATAGTGGCGATTTTCCTTGTCATCCATCTTCACCACCCAGCTCTTGGCTCCTCAGTGGCGCATGTGAATCATCGAACCCCTAAGAAAATGGGGGCGAAGAGGTGAAGCATGTGTCATAGAGAAATCCCTCGGTCGGCTAGCTCCGCGTACTTGATGAGCATAAGAAAAAGCTTGTACTGCGTACGGAAAGAGTTGAGCTGGGCACACCTCATAGAAGCGGAAGAAATCCACCACCAAGGAAGGAAGGGGAAGCGTGTACCTGATAACAAAGGGATACGCATAAAACACACAGTAGCCCGGACGGTGTATATGCACTATATCCTGATCCGCCGGAACCAGTTCAATGTAATCAGGGATCCCCATTTGGCTTTAAATGTCGTGAGCGCCGTAGCATCCATCGTAGAAAAAATGGGCTCTGGCTCGACTCCAGCCAGGCTATTGAAGTCTGTCCTCGCCTTCCTTAGGGGGGGAGAACCACCTCATCTACCGTTAGAAAACCCTCATCCTCCATCATCTCCACTCCCTCTTCGATTAGGGGCACATCATTTTCCGACAACGGAGCACCAACAACTCTGTCGAAGTTGGAAGAAGCACTGGCCATCTTTTCTTTGATTAAAAGCAATGAGAGTGATAAGGGAAAAAGGGTAGTAGTCACAGCAAATCCTAACAGAAGCACAAAATATGAGAAACTGAAGAAGAAGAAGAAGAAGAAGAAGAAGAAGAAGAAGAATAAGAAGAAGAAGAGTTGCAGAAAATCTCTCTTGAGCCACTAAGAAGCGTGACATTCAAATGAAAGATCCTCCCCTATTTATAGGGATATAAATGCCCTGAAAACCAAATGCCACCATTTAGAAAATGGAAAGGGCACGGGAAACGATGCAATGCATAGAAAACATGCGCAATAATGATGCATGATAAGTATTAATGACATTTTGAACTGATGTAACGATCTGATGCAGCTCCTGAAATGTCACGTCGCTACCTCGCCATGAGGTGCTCGTCTCTCGCATAAAGCACTAAGATTTATCCTAATTTTCGAATCAACAGAGTCCGCCCATCGGGTTCGCCAAGAGGCGACCCCAACGGGCGGAGGGACTAATTGTATGGGTCAAAATTTGACCGGACAAGAATCATCATGGGGAGAGATGGCGAAAAGTTACTTGGGATTGTCGTATCCACATCATGTTGTAACAACACGCACCTCGGTCACAGCCGAGGTTATGTATTTTGAATGCCTAAGAGGTGAAGTGGGTGTTACGGCATTTCAAAGGGTTAGCCCGTAATATAGTCAAATAACTTAAGGACTATGTTAAGGACCGTTGGGTAAAAGAGAAGACCTAGTATATAAACTAAGTGAGAAGAAGAAGAAAGGGAGGGCTGAAACAAATCCAAAGATAAACACGTTCTCTAAGAAGAGGAGGGATCTTCATCTTTCGCTCCACGAAGGAGAAAGGAGCAAGGAAGCTCAGATCCTCAATACAAGTCGTTAGTCTCATCACATCAAGTGTATGGAGTTCTCTCTTGTTAAAGATCGGTGACCCTTTTTCCATCCATGTACTCTTCATTGTTTAATGTTATGGAAATCACCATCATCTTCTTATATAATGGTTTAATCAATATTATAGTTAAACCTTATGCTTGCTTTGTTAGCTTATTCATATCTTCTATCTTAGATCTAGGGTAAATTATCTTTGGTCGGGATTTACTCAAAACTTTCTTATTTAATTAGTTGAATAAAAAGCGCAACACTTTTTGGTCAAACACAGAGCACTTAGCAAATAAGAAAATAATACATAATCTTGAACGGTATTTTGCTGCAAAGATCAAGTGGACTGCAAGCACTACTGCATGGGATATTTATCACAGCTTATCTCGAGTTCGAGCCGTTAAATTGGCCATTAATACTTGCACCAAGGTAGGCTGCCTTTATTACACCTCCTTGGAATGTGGCCTTTCCCTGGATCCAGCATGAATACGGAATGCTTTATGCACCGAGCTGTCCTTGCAGATTCAATTGATTCTCTTTCCAAGCTAGAAAACTTTGTATAACTTTACTGACCATATATGTTGATGAAATTTGCTTGACAAGACTATAAAACTTGATACAGATTGGAATTTGGTCTTAAAGTAAAGAAGAAAAAGAGGAAAACAAACACAAAGCTGGTATCCCAGCATCATTTCACAAAGAACCTAGTTAAGAAATTTCTTGTTTAAAGGCAAAATCCCAAAGGTCCTTAGCTTCTAATTGTAGAAACAGACTAGATCATGATCAAAATTAACATTTATCTGCTACTACTATGACAATAACTCAAGAGTTCCTCTTTTCAGGATTGGCAACGAAACCATGAACTGGATCAAAAAAATTGTTGATTCTAGAATTAAGCATGCTTGTTTCAATCAAGAATGTCTTATGCTGATCCTGCTGGTTTTGCATTGAGAAGTGGTTGCAGTGCCTTAACCACAATTGTCATGTTTGGCCGGAAATCTGCCTCGTATTGAACACAAAGTGCTGCAACAGCTGCCATCTGGGAATAAATCGAATAGTGCTTACATGAGGTAAAAATTGTTTGACAAAAGAATTTATTTCAAAACATGATTATCAAAGATGGGAAAGAAAACCTTAGCAATTGCCTTTGGAGGGTACTCATTATTTAGCTTGGGATCAACACACTGCTTCACTTTGTCTTCACTTAATCGCGGAGTTGCCTGCATTAGAAGATTTGAGGATAAACGGATATATTAGTGAGGCATAAAGAGAGCTAAACAACAATTAGGAAGGATAAGAACCTTACCCATGTAACAAGACTCTGTTGCCCTTTGGGCATTGTATGATCTACTGGCTTCCTTCCTGTCAATAGCTCTAAAAGAACAACTCCAAAACTATAAACATCGCTTTTCTGTGTTATCTGTCCTGTCATGGCATACTCTGGAGCATGGTAGCCAAACGTCCCGAGAACTCTAGTGGAATGCAGACGAGCTGTTGTGTCCGAAGACTGGTTTGTCAAGTTGAAATCAGCAATCTTTGCTGTAAAATCATCAAAGAGTAGCACGTTGCTAGATCTGACATCGCGATGAATAATTGGTGGTTGAACTTTTTCGTGTAGATATTCGAGGCCTCTAGCTGCACCATAAGCAACTTTAACTCTCTGATTCCAAGTAAGAACTGGACCAGGCTCAGCACCTTGTACTCCTTTTCTACCTACAACAGAACATCCAAGAATCACTTATGAATGAATTGCACAATTTAGCCTACTACACTAGATGATTCAAGAATGAATTCATATTGACCAAACCAAGAATCATTGGGAAGTCCATTCATGATACAATTATCAACATACCATGTAACACATCATGCAACGAGCCCATGGTTGCGAACTCATAAACCAAGATTCGATTATTTGCTGCCAGGCAATAGCCCATCAGAGTCACAAAATGATCATGTTTAAGTCTTGAAACTATTGATAACTGCATAAACAAAAAGGAAACAAATTTGAGAGAATGTTTTGTTACTGCTTACTAGATATACTGAAAAGTAAGAAAAAATGAAGGACTCAAGACCTGGGATGCAAAGTCAGAATCTGGTTCTGGTGAAGAACTAGTATCCAATTTCTTAATTGCTGCTTGTTGACCATTGCTTAATTTAGCACCAAAAACGCGGCCATAAGATCCCTCTCCAATCAGAGTTTTCTGTCCAAAGTTACCAGTAAGTCTATTTAGCTCATCCAACGACATTTCTGGTACCTCAATTGGTAGAACTTTCTGAGGAGCTCCACTCCTAGCAGCACTCCTTGGCTCTCCTCTTTCACTAGCTGCATTTTCAAACAAACAAGCTTTCACTAATACAACTAGCCATGTTCATTTTGGCCCTCGAGCGATAACGAGTACATTTTTCTTGACTTGACAAATTCATTTAATTGAACATAGGGGCAGAACTAGGGAGAGGGAAGAAGTTCATTGAATCAATTCATGGTAAAATTAATTTTACTTTCCAAATAGGACTAAAATATTTTTGTTATATAAAAACTATTGAATCTTCTTGATATACGGGAAAATTCTAGTATAGTGGTAAAAATGTTAAAAGTTAGGTTCAAATCTCAATAAAGAGAAAACAAATTGAAGGCATGAAAATTGAAGAAAATAGTATTGTTGTTACTATTGTTTGCTACTTGTTGCCTCATCTCCACAGTTTCTTGAGCCGAGGGTCTATCGGAAATAGCCTCCCTATCTTTATAAGGTAGGGATAAGGTTTGCGTACACACTACTCTCCCCAGACCCCATTTATGGGAATACACTGGGTTCGTTGATGTTGTTGTTGAAAATTGAAGAAAATGGAGGATATAGGAGCATACCACCACCAGCACCGCCGCCATAGGGATTGCCGGCTCTCGGAGGGGCAGTATTTTGATTAGCCGGCGGACCGCCGCTATAACTGTCTTCTTCCGCACCTCCACAGCACATCATTGTTGTTCTTCAACTATATAAGAAATTAATTACCACAAAAACTCTCCTTCAATATATTGCTGCTTTTTGTCAATATTCCACATAAACTCCAATTATTCTCCCTTGAAGAATTTTGAAGATATATCACAGCAAATTCCTAGAAGATTTTCAGAAAACATATGATGATCAGATGGCATTTCCCACAAATTTAAGAATAATGAAGTGTGAATTTGTCTAATAAAACAACATATGGAAACTTAACAATAATGTCCATAAAAGAAATTGAAGAGTATGAAATTGTAACGTACCGAAAATCTAGAAAAATACCAATATATACAATATGCAAAATTAATCAAAAAATGAATCTGGAAAAAGATAGAAAGGTAGGAAAAGCTAGCGTTGATGGATTTTGTTTTTCTTCTTTAATTTTGTCTCTCAGCAAAAGCCAAAAGGAAAGAGAGTTGTGTGTTCAACGAGAAAGTCGCATGGACTCTTTTAACCGCTAAAACTAACACATCACTTCAATTCTACGTACAACGTGCCTCCCTTAACTTTGCACGTCCGACGTGATCAATTATCATGCAGCACTTCTCCCTTTTCATCATTGTTCCATCTTATTATTAAATTAGAGAAAAAAATCTTGTTATTCAATTGATTAATTCCATAATAAAATTTTAATATATATCTTGATTATCATGATGGTAATAGTTTAGACTATTTATACATACGTTAGGTGGATTTATATAAATATTTTTTTGCTTTAACATTCGGTGGATTGTTACTTGGCACTTGGTAGGCAAGGTTATTTTCAATTGATCTTTTAAGAGTTCTTTTTGCATTTCCCACCCTACCAACAAAAGTTGCATATGCATGTACTGACACACTTCTCTATAACAATATTCCTATATAATAATACTTCATTATAAAAGTCAAGTTTTTCCGGAATAAATCTTCGTATTAAGTTATAATATATGTTTTCTATAACAGCATCTTGCTATAACGTCCAAAAATATTCGGAAGAAATAAGGCTGTTATATAGAGGTTTGGTCGTTGATGATAGGCTATAATTACGTATTTTAGTCGATTATTACACTCTAATTTACTGCACTTTAGTTGAGTTTGCGCTTTAATCGCTAGTGTTTTGCACTAATTGTGTGTTTTATGCCTTGTAGGTATGATTCCGAGCTATATAGATGTTATGAAATGAATTTAAGTGGTTTGGAGCTTTGAAGTCCGAGTAAGAGCTCAAGGAATTAAGTCGAGATCGCGTTCGGGGATCAACGGATGATAAAACAACAAAACGAAAACTCGAAGAGGCATATTGCGTATTGTCTAGTAAAATAGACATAACTTTTTTCTAAGAACTCCATTTGGGCTCCATAATATATGGTTGGAAATAAAACTCAAAGAGCTACAACTATCATGCTTTACGTTTTTCATAATTCCAAACGGAACAGGGTGAAAAATCGCGGTTTCACCGCGACCGCGGCAGAACTGCGGCAGAGGGCAGTCGTGGACAACTGAAGAATCTGAGAGGGTGTTTGGCCGCGGTTCCGGCGCGAACGCAGTGGAAACGCGGCAGGATGCATAAATTTCAGGGACCAAAGTGCAAAACACGAGATTTTAAGCCCTAAACCCTATATTAAACCAAGGAAGCCGGCCAAGAAAAGGATTGGACATATTTTTTACATAGATTTGACCTAAGGAGGCAGAGACACAATAGGAGCAAGGCTTGGGAATTCTTCTACAAGTTTTTTCTTTCCTCTTCCTATTTTTTATTGTTGGTTATGACTTTTAGTATTGTAGTTTTACATACTATTATGAATAGCTAATTTGTTATCTAGAGTTTTGATAGAACCTTTTGTAGGATAAATTCTTGTTATGTTTTTATATAATTGAGCCGTAGTATAATCTCTATTTGTTCAACTACGTTCTTATTGTAGTTAATTGAAGATCTCTCAATTAGCTGTGCCTATTTAGTGTGCATAACTCGAGAGAGAGTGCATATTTAGGTAATTGTTGAACAACACCACTCCCAGAGTATATGAGGGATCAATAACCGAGGGTTTAAAGGCGGGATTAGGGATAACGAAGCCTTGGGTACGATCTGAAGTGAGTTGTATCAAAAGCCAGCTAGCGTAGCTCGGGAGAGTGCGTCTAGTAAATTGTCGTGATTACTCGGGAGAGATTTACGGTAATAAGAGTGCTCATGATCGGTAGAGAATACTTAGGCGAAATTATAGAAGACATAGCGGGAAGGATTCCAACAATTGGGAAGATCATAACTCTAGACCTCCTTAATCTTGTCTCTAATTCTTAGTATCTTTAGTTGTAATTGTCGTGATAAGAGGCATATTCCTAACTTTTAGTTGATTTTGCGCTTTAATCGCTAGTGTTTTGCACTAATTGTGTGTTTTATGCCTTGTAGGTATGATTCCGAGCTATATAGATGTTATGAAATGAATTTAAGTGGTTTAGAGCTTTAAGTCCGAGTAAGAGCTCACGGAATTAAGTCGAGATCGCGTTCGGGGATCAACGGATGATAAAACAACAAAACGAAAACTCGAAGAGGCATATTGCGCACTGTCTAGTAAAATAGACATAACTCTTTGCTCAGAACTCCATTTGGGATTCATAATATATGGTTGGAAAGATATTCAATGGGATGCAACTTTCATGTTTTACGTTTTTCATAATTCCAAACGGAACAAGGTGAAAAACTGAGGTTTCACCACGACCGCGGTAGAACCGTGGCAAAGGGCAGTCGTGGACAACTGAAGAATCTGAGAGGGTGTTTGGCCGCGGTTCCGGCGCGACCGCGGTGGAAACGCGGCAGAATGCGTAAATTTCAGGGACCAAAGTGCAAAACACGGGATTTTAAGCCCTAAACCCTATATTAAACTAAGGAAGCCGGCCAAGAAAAGGATTGGACATATTTTTTACATAGATTTGACCTAAGGAGGCAGAGACACAATAGGAGCAAGGCTTGGGAATTCTTCTACAAGTTTTTTCTTTCCTCTTCCTATTTTTCATTGTTGGTTATGACTTTTAGTATTGTAGTTTTACATACTATTATGAATAGCTAATTTGTTATCTAGAGTTTTGATAGAACCTTTTGTAGGATAAATTCTTGTTATGTTTTTATATAATTGAGTCGTAGTATAATCTCTATTTGTTCAACTACGTTCTTATTGTAGTTAATTGAAGAGCTCTCAATTAGCTGTGCCTATTTAGTATGCATAACTCGGGAGAGAGTGCATATTTAGGTAATTATTGAACAACACCACTCCCAGAGTATATGAGGGATCAATAACCGAGGGTTTAAAGGCGGGATTAGGGATAACGAAGCCTTGGGTGCGATCTGAAGTGAGCTGTATCAAAAGCCAGCTAGCGTAGCTCGGGAGAGTGCATCTAGTAAATTGTCGTGATTACTCGGGAGAGATTTACGGTAATAAGAGTGCTCATGATCGGTAGAGAATACTTAGGCGAAATTATAAAAGACATAGCTGGAAAGATTCCGACAATTGGGGAAATCATAACTCTAGACCTCCTTAATCTTGTCTCTAACTCTTAGTATCTTTAGTTGTTAATTTATTATTTTAATTTGTTAATCAATTAGTTAAACACAAGAGTCTAAATATGTATAAATTAGGAACTGTTCAAGCTTGTCTTCTTGGTGATAGTGAACAATTGTAGCTAAGCCTTAGTTCTCTGTGGGATTCGACTTCGGACTTGTAAACCGGATTATATTTTCAACAACCGCATTGTCCTTTTTATAAGGCATAGTTGGGCGTGATCAAATTTTGGCGTCATTGTCAGGGAACTAACGGTGTAGCTGTAGGTGTACATATTACTAGGTTTCAAGTTTGAACTTTTATTTTTATTTTTTGTATTTGATATTTTTTTTCATTTTCTGTTTTACTTGTTGATTTAAAAATAATAAAAAAATATGGCAACATGGAATAATGAAAGTTTTGATGTTGGTAATTCTACTTTTAATCCTCCTTATGCATATTGTGATGAAAACCACCCTTGGCAAAATTATCAAAATATTTTCGAGAGCAAGTTATGTGCACCAACTCAATCTTATGTGTGGAATGTGTGTGATATGTGTGGTGGTCAAGATTGTCACTTTCATGGTTGTGCTTATATTTCTTATCTTCCCCCAACCCCGTATTATGATGATTCTACGTTTTCTTGTGAGGATAATAGGAACAAAGAACCTAGGGAAGCTGACCTAAAGAAGATCGAAGATATGTTAAAGTGCATTATAGAACAACAAAGTAAAATACAGTTGCAGGTAGAAAGGCAAGATGAAACTATTCGCAACTTAGAGGCTCAAGTGAGTCAACTAGTTGAAGCTTTTAATGATCAATATGTCAATATTATGGATAGTAGCTAGGAGCAATTTGCATTAGAGACAAAAATTGAGGTGCCAATGGAGGGGTCCAAAGTAGAACCCCCAACACTCTAACCATCTAGAATTTGAGGATGCCGATGTTGAAGAAGTAATACTACAGTCAACCAGGGACATTGAAGATACAACTTTAGTTGACTCTAGTGTTTTGGGTGATGAGGAGGTCGAAAATCTTGAAGTTTATGTATTGGAGCGTGTTGGACCTCATTCCAAACACTTCTCTACATTATGTTCGGACAGTGAAATGGGAATGGATCTTTACGAGCATAAAAAGGAGTCTAAGGAAGAGGTAGATGGGCCTTATATTTTGAAATTCTCGAAGCCGTCTAGGCAAGGTGACACTCCTCGGTCGAGAGCCAAAAAGTGCATAAGACTCTATCTAATTTTTGGCTCGCAAGAATTTGTACCGCCCCAAGAACATAATCATAAGCTTGAAGCAAAACTTGGGGTGTGATTCATAAGTTCGAAGTGGAGGCAAAAAGTGATTCCCGTCGTGCCGCGATGTTAAATCAAGCGCTTGTTGGGAGGCAACCCAGCTTTACTGCTTTCTTTTATTTTTTGTATTAATTTTTTTTTAATTGTATTATTTTTGTAGTGACAATTTTTTATTTTCTAGGAGCATGGAAAGCAAAGGTATTGGAAGGATGCAACAGCAAACCAAATGGTTGGAACTAAGTGTGAGGTACCCGCACAAAGGACCAAGCTCGGGAGAAGTCTGAGTACCTCATAAGCTGCTAGTGCTTCGGCCTTTGGCCCACTAGAGAGTTTCTTTTACCCTCTTATTAGTATGGTGTGCATTGGGGACAATGCATAATTTTAAGTGTGGGTGAGGAGATTGTCTGGGTGACTTTCTATGCTATTTTAGTTGTGTTAGTTTAATTGAATAATTTTTTTTTAAAATAGAAAAGATTGGACTTTTCTCGATGATGGATCTATTAGACAATTTTCTTGAGGGATTTAAGTCTAAAGAAAAAGTACAAAAAGATTTTCTTTTGTTAGGTAGTGTAATAATTACCCCTTGGTTTTTCTTTAAACCACGGTTCTTTTCCAAGGGTTTTATTTGACCCGGGTGTAGTTAGTTTTTTTGGGAGTAGGAGCCATTGTGTGGTGTTTTAAAGTGAAGCAATATCTCTTGACTTTGTTGTGCCTTGAGAATAGTGAGTACTTTAGTTGTGACGCTTAAGCTCAGTTTTGACTCTTGTATAAGTACCTTAAATTGTGTGTTCTTAAAATTGCTTAACTGCTTTGACTAGAGTGTCCATGAATCCAATCCTGAGTGAGTTATGTGTCATGTGTGTGTAAGGAATTGTTATATTCTGTACATTGCATTTGATGCCTAGAACTTGCCCTGTGTGTTTGCAAAGCGAAATAGTAGTTTTATTCAGTCTTGGAAGTGATATAGGCGTTTCTTTGTTGAGCCAGATATGTATATTTTACCCACCTAATTGTTATGTATCGTAGTTAACCCCTTTGAGCCTGTAATCTTATTTCTTTGGCAATCACATTACAAGTCTTACCCATTTGATTGAATTAACCATCTATTGAACTATTGTAACCTCTCATGAGCACTTGAATTATTTATGAACTTTAGAAAAGTTAAAGTGTGGGGTGGTTGGTTTGGCTTTTGAGTGGAATTAATAAAATAAGGAGAAAGAGTGCACTGATTTGAAAAGCAAGAGCCTCTTAAATTGAAAAAGAAAAAAAAGTTGTATTGCTGTAAAAATATATATATATTCTTTGATAGTGGGGACTCTTGATATAATTGGGCTTAAATAATTTGGGAGTTGATGTATATTGATGTGAAGGTGGAGTTTGGCTTGACATAAGTATGGGGTTTGAATGTTAAAGTATATGTATTAAAGTGCTTAGGGAGGTGTAGTTACTCTTATATCTAAATGTATCATACCTGTCCCGTAGCCTACGTTACAACCAAATAAAGTCCTAATTGATCCTAGATTGAATGAGCTCTATTAGTAGAGTAGTACACTACGGGCAAGCTTATGGTGCATCTTTTGTGGCATATGAATGTTATTTTTGAGAGTGAGTGAATTCTTTCTATCTTGAGTTCCTAAGTGTTCTTAAATTTTATTGTGTGGAACTACTCACTTTTGTTGTGTGAGGGAACTTGATTCATAAAGGAAAGGTAATGTTAGTGACCTCTATGTTAGAGTAAGTGGGTGAGTTGTGAATAATGCGTGGTACTTGGGAGTCAAATCTTGAGGTGAAGATGTTACACTTTTGTGCTTAGTCTATTTTAAATACTCTTGGTGTGATGAGTTAGGAGAATTGTTTAAAAAGGTTGTGTCTATAAAAAAAAAGTGTAGGTTGATTGCTCGAGGACGAGCAATAGTTTAAGTGTGGGGTGTTGATGATAGGCTATAATTACATATTTTAGTCGATTATTACACTCTAATTTACTGCACTTTAGTTGAGTTTGCGCTTTAATTGCTAGTGTTTTGCACTAATTGTATGTTTTATGCCTTGTAGGTGTGATTCCGAGCTATATAGATGTTATGAAATGAATTTAAGTGGTTTGGAGCTTTGAAGTCCAAGTAAGAGCTCAAGGAATTAAGCCGGGATCGCGTTCGAGGATCAACGGATGATAAAACAACATAACGAAAACTTGAAGAGGCATATTGCGCACTGTCTAGTAAAATAGACATAACTTTTTGCTCAGAACTCCATTTGGGCTTCATAATATATGGTTGGAAAGATACTCAAAGGGATGCAACTTTCATGTTTTACGTTTTTCATAATTCCAAACGGAACAGGGTGAAAAACTGCAGTTTCACCGCGACCGCGGCAGAACCGCAGCAGAGGGCAGTCGCGGACAACTGAAGAATCTGAGAGGGTGTTTGGCCGCGGTTCCGGCGCGACCGCGGTGGAAACGCGGCAGGATGCGTAAATTTCAGGGACCAAAGTGCAAAACTCGGGATTTTAAGCCCTAAACCCTATATTAAACCAAGGAAGCTGGCCAAGAAAAGGATTGGACATATTTTTTACATAGATTTGACCTAAGGAGGCAGAGACACAATAGGAGCAAGGCTTGGGAATTCTTCTACAAGTTTTTTCTTTCCTCTTCCTATTTTTCATTATTGGTTATGACTTTTAGTATTGTAGTTTTACATACTATTATGAATAGCTAATTTGTTATCTAGAGTTTTGATAGAACCTTTTGTAGGATAAATTCTTGTTATGTTTTTATATAATTGAGCCGTAGTATAATCTCTATTTGTTCAACTACATTCTTATTGTAGTTAATTGAAGAGCTCTCAATTAGCTGTGCCTATTTAGTATGCATAACTCGGGAGAGAGTGCATATTTAGGTAATTATTGAACAACATCACTCCCAGAGTATATGAGGGATCGATAACCGAGGGTTTAAAGGCGGGATTAGGGATAACGAAGCCTTGAGTGCGATCTGTAGTGAGCTATATCAAAAGTCAGCTAGCGTAGCTCGGGAGAGTGCGTCTAGTAAATTGTCGTGATTACTCGGGAGAGATTTACGGTAATAAGAGTGCTCATGATCGGTAGAAAATACTTAGGCGAAATTATAGAAGACATAGCGGGAAGGATTCCGACAATTGGGGAAATCATAACTCTAGACCTCCTTAATCTTTTCTCTAACTCTTAGTATCTTTAGTTGTTAATTTATTATTTTAATTTGTTAATCAATTAGTTAAACACAAGAATTTAAATATCTATAAGTTAGGAACTGTTCAAGCTTGTCTTCTTGGTGATAGTGAACAGTTGTAGCTAAGCCTTAGTTCTCTGTGGGATTCGACTCCGGACTTGTAAACCGGATTATATTTGCAACGACCGCATTGTCCTTTTTATAAGGCATAATTGGGTATGATCTGTCGTATACTAAAATAACTTTTCAGGTTAGGTCCATTGATAATTGTAATGTATGAAAGAATAATCTGGAGTACTTCGTGAGTTGTCAATGTTCTTGGATGTGTTTATTAATATTTTAGGATTGTAATCTTTTTTTCAACTGAGAAGTTGGTTAATAAAATATTAACTAAAACATATTCAAAATCGTCCAAGTAAAACTCTAAACAAAAAGGTAAATTACAAAACGATGGCCGAGAGTTATTTCCTCCAATTTGATCAACACTTTTATGTGATGAATTATACGAGTGTAAACTTAAATTTGTGTTTGGAGCTTGTCCTTTGTTAACCGAACTTAATATAAAGGGTAAAATTGGTTGATAACAGATGGTCGAATGGCAACATGACACGTGGAACCGAAGGTAGGAAAAAAGGACAAGTCAGAAAACAACCAATACAACAAGTGTGGCCGGTACTGGGCTAATTCTGAGGGGAATGCAGTTGCCTGTAGAAGTTCAAAGGCCTGTCATTGGATAACATTCAATGAGGGAATATTCACTGACATTAAATGAGCGATTGTTGCAGAGAATATTTGCATTTAAGGTCTGCCGTTACATGTTCATCAATAACCTCTTTATTATCACTTAAGGGAAGCTTGATCCTAGGATCTTATTTACCTAGGTAGAGCTATAAATAGTAGAGTCACCAGCCATTATAAGGACATGAAACATTCTTTACAAAAAAGCTAATTTTTACTATCTTTCTCTCAAATTAACAACTTTCTTTCATTTGGTCAATCTTTTCACTCCTGCTCTCGGTGACACTGAGATCGGATTTGGGCTTGTTAACTTTTTTGCTTACAATCATTAAATCGTAATTTTAATCTTGTCTCTTTATTATTTTTTGGATCAAATCAGTTCGCTTGTCTATAAACCAAGTAACAAATTTAACTGTACCATTTTACGAGTAAATAGTTTGACGCCCACCATGGAGTATAGACAATTGCACAATTGCTTTTATTCATTTGTTTATTACTAACTACTTTTGATTTTTTTCCTTATTAAAAACCAGATATGGCAGCTAATGATGTCAACAACACATCCCAACATGATGACTCAATCGATGAGACTCGTAATGAAGGGAATGAGATGACCTCGGTTCCAGAAGGTCAGTACCCTCGACATGTGCGGGAATCTGCTCCCGATGATGCATAGGAGGAACATGTCGTAGAAACAGTTAAACTCCTGAGAGAACAATAGAAAGCGATCATTAATCACCTCTCAAGACAAGATCAAGCGATGACGAAGTTAAAACAAGGGCCCAATTCCTTCCAGTGTTCCTGCAAACAAACGACTCAAAGAGTCAATAACAATACCCCAAGGGGTGAAGCCGGAGGGATCGATAGTGGATCTGGGAATAACAATGGGAATGATCCCTTCAAAACTGAGCCCATAAGGTATATGAAGGAGATGAATGAAAGAATGAATTAGAATGCGAAGGAGTTTCATGCTTGGATAGATATATCAGATTTCGGGCGCACCACGGGTGCTAAAGGGTCCAGATTCGAAAAAATACTCAGAGTTTCTGTTTAAGCCGAGCGCAACACCAGAACTAATTTCGAAGAGGTTCAAGATGTCAGACATACCAAAATACGATGGGACTTTAGATCCGCATGATCACATCATAACCTACACCACGGTTGTGAAAGAAAATTATTTGGCTCAACATGAGATCGAGTCGGTCTTGTAGAATAAATTTGGTGAAACCCTCACAAAGGGGGCCCTGACATTGTATTCTTTCTTACCTAAATATTTAATTGGCTCTTTTAAGATGCTTGCAGACTCGTTCATTAAGGCTTATACCAGAGCAAGGAAGGTTTAGACCAGAAAGGCGGACATATTCAGAACTGCACAGGGTGAATCTGAACTACTCTGAGAATTTATGATTCGGTTCCAGAAAGAAAAGATGTTGCTACCAGCGATTCCAGATGAGTGGACAGCGGGGGAATTCACAAAGGGTCTCAATCCGTGGAGTTCCAATGCCTCTCCAAAACTGAAGGAGATCATGCTCGAGTTTCAAGCAACCAATTGGGCAGATGTCCATAACCGTTATGAGTCAAAAATCATGATAGAAGATGGTCATCTTGGGTCTTCGGTATCAACCAAGGGACAGGGCGGAGACCATAATCAGGACAACTTTTAAAACGACTTTGATTCGGATCAGCACTCCTCTAGAGGTTGTTTTCTGCCATACAGAAGAAGTGATGGGTGTAGCAACAAAGGGTTCCAGTTATTTGATAGGTTTGCTTCCAGTAGAACAACCTATCATGGCCGGAACATCATGTCATTACAGGAGAAGGAGGTGACCGAGGCTCGAGACTCAACATACCCAGCCTGTTGGTTTACAATTTTAACATCAGCTTGGTAGAGTTGGTATCGGCAATGAGGAATATCAAGGAAGCACGATTCCCAAAGTCGATTCAATAAGATCCTAGCCAGAGAGATTCCCATTTATGGTGTGAATACCATGGGACCCACGACTATAGAAGTGGGGACCTCCGATATCTTTGCGAAGAGGTGGCAATATTGTTGAAGTATGGCCATCTTAGGGAGTTCGTAAGTGACCGAGCCAAGAACAACTATGGCAGAAGCCGAGATAATATGGATCCCTCGAAGGTAGTAGAATGGTCGCCTCAAATGACTATCAACATGATCTTTAGGGGAAATGAAGTCAACGGTGTAACCTTCTCAGCAGCGAAGAAAACAAACATATCGATGACTCACAACAAGAGGCTCTGGGAGGTAGCGGAAGATGATATCACCTTTACGGATGAGGATGCTAACAGGATTCTTTTGCCATACAACGACGCTTTGGTATTCTCTCTTAATGATTTAGATTTCAAAATTAAGCGTGTTTTGGTTGAACTAGGAAACTCATCCAACATCATCCAATGAAGAGTGCTGGAGAAAGAAAAGTTAACCGAAAGCATCATCTGACGCCAAAACTCTTAGCTGGATTCAACTTAGCAAGTGTGACAACCCGAGGAGAGATTTTGCTACCCACAAACACCGAATTATTAATCAATACGACTCTATTCGAAGTGATGGATAGCGATATATGTTACAATGAATCCTCAAAAGGTCGTGAATACACGAGATGAAGGTCGTACCCTCAACATATCACCAGTTATTGAAATTTCCAATACCAGAAGGAATCAAGCAGATAAGAGGAGATCAACCGAAAGTGAGGGAGATGAACATGGTAACAATTTCCAATAGCAAAGGGAAAGATTCAAGCAAATAGCAATTACAGGAACCAATGCTTTCTCCCTTTCTGATTGAAGAGGATAAAGGCGAGGATTCGTCGGAATCTCACCTGGTTCCAAGATACTTTCAGGTACTAGAGGAGATGAATGTGATCAATTCGACCGTAGAAGAACTCGAGCAAGTGGCTGTCATACCTCCTTTTTGCGCGCCTACCTCGGAGGATAAAAGCGTGAGGGAGTTTTTCCAATTTAAGTGACAATATTCGAAATGGGATTATTTATTTAATTCAGAGTCGCCACTTGGGAAAGGTTTGGCTTTTGGTGTCCCAAGTCACCGGTTTATCTTGAATCCCAATTCGAGGAAAATATTCGACTTTCCAAATGAAGTTTGCGAACCAGAAATTCTAAATAAGGAATTCTGTTGATCCGAGGGAAGGTGTTAGGCACCCCCGAATCCCGTGGTTCTAGCACGGTCGCTTAAATTGTTATAATGGCTAAATATCTGATTTTAATACATGTTATAACTTGTGTGCTTTTATTAGGTGTAAACCGCTTTTATTATTATTTATTTTTTATGGAATTGCAACATCGTGAAAATGCATTTCGAACCACGTCACAATCAATGCGCCCGTGGTTGTTAGTACATTCCGACTCCGTTAAGATTTAGATTTGGGTCACATAAGTGTGAACCCGAATTTAAGAATGTAAATTAATCAAAATCGCACCTAAAGAGTCTAACGCGTTATTATCTTTGAGGAAGGCAGTGAAATTCGCTAAACGGCTCATCCCAGAAAATCTAAGTATTTATTACGACCAATTATTGAGGGCCCCGCAATTTGCATTTTTATTTGGCGAGGCTCGTCTCATTATTTTAAAAGGATAATCTTAGAATGACTACATTTTCTACCTTTTTTGTTCGCATAAAAATGAAAGAAGAAAATATATGCTAATTAAATTACAAGCTTGGCAAGCTCTGGCCTCTTATCAATTATTAGATTACAAAGATGCTAACGCAAAATTGCGATCGAATTTGCTCAAAAGAAAATTGTTTCGTGCCTTATTCTATAATTGAACATTACCAAAAGAAAATGAAATTATAAATAAAATATGGAATTGACAAACGCTATTGTCGAAACAAACAAATTATTCTTTAACTGATTTAGACTTCACATTATTAGACAAATTGAACCATTGGAACTAATTTTTTTTTAAAAAAAAAACTATCTGAAAATGAGCCAACCTTGACTACCAACACATTCGAGGGTTATTAAACTTAATCGACACTTTGAAAATCTATTACATTTAAAGAAACTCTAACAAACCTTGTTCGAAATCAACTCATGCCTATTAAACTAAACTACGTGAGTTATTAATGGATTCCCTTAAGCACGAAATGAATTACGACTCATTATCTAGAAATAAGGTATCTAATGTTGTATGAACCTGAATCGTATTAAACTATACTAAACGACTGTATTAATACCAATTCCAAATTACGTCAGCCCAAGACAATCCAAAACTAAATACAGATGAAATCGAAATTAGTCCACTGCTCGACTGTTTAACTATTAATTGTAAGATAACGGATCTAGAACTAGTTAATTCTGTTGTTAAAGCTTTCAGTTAAACTAATGACGTTATTAAAGTTATTGACTAAACAAAATTTAGCAAACTAGATTAACAAACCAAAACCAAATCAAATTATACAGTTTACCTTCCCAAACGGTATCGAACAAAAGTAAACTTATATTAATTACACATCAACTAATATCTATTTTTTTAAAAACACAGATGTGGGGTAAACTACATAAGCACAGATGTGAAGGCCAAAGCATGAATACTTCCACTTTTCAATCTTTCAACTCAAAGTTACATCACAGCTTAATTCGAATGTGTACTTGATTACAGCAAATGGTACAAATGAAGTGAGCTGAAAAATGCAACAACAGGAGTAGAAGCAGCAACGAAACAACAGAAGCAGTAATAGGACCCCAAGACCAAAGCAGCTTATACCAAACTTCCAAATACCCAAAACTCAAACTATTCTTTCCAGATACAAGGATTTGTGATTTTTTCGGAAATTTATAACTAAACAAGAAAGCATAGACAAACGGAAAGAAAAACCCAATTTGGAGCAATTTTCAACCAGGCCAAAAATTCAGTGTTCTTTTCAGTTTATCTCTCTCCCCTAAGTTCTCTCTATCTCCTCCAGCTCTCTCCACACTCTGCTGCCTCCTTTTTCTTTGTTTTCTGGTTCTCTTCTTCTATCTATTAGAAGAGAAGAACCTCCTCTTTTAAAGACAGGCTGCCCTGGCTTAAAATAACTTCTCATGGCTGTCATTTCTACTTAGGATTCTCTAGGCATGGAGTTTTCCTATTTTTTAATCTTCTGAAGTTCAAAAATGTAGTGAATATCCTACTGTACAGCAGGTTCCACTACCATTCTCATGTGCATTTTCAGTTTTTTATCATCAAACCCATGCTGTTACTGATTTCCAGCTACTAAAGGTACTTAACATATTATCACTCCCACTATTGATCAATTAATTTCATTAGTTTAATTAATATTTTAGTACCCTACTGTCAGCCCACTAACACTTAAACATTTCAAAACTTTTAAACTCCAGAATACCCCTGAAAACTCCTGTGATTTATCGTATTACCCTTAAGCTTAGAAGTCTGAAGTTATAGCCTATAAACTTACTCCTAAGACTGGTTTCAGGTTAACTTACAGTTCTACAGCTATATCCAATTCATTCATTCATTGATTCAAACTCAGTCAAACAGGGGAGTTAATCCAATGGCATGAGTTGGTCATATTGGGAACCAATCCTGACCAACTCAAAGCCAAAGGATCAAGCAGGCAATTGAGAATGCAAACAAATATCAAAACGATACTGAAACCAGCATATTGATACGAGTTTTTCTTAGCATAGAGAAGAGGAATCATGCTAGAAATTCTACTAGAATGAGCAGACTCATATTTTCTAGTTTTTCAAGTGAGTTTAGTTGACGACACTTACTTAATTGACCATATGAGCTACAATAGATAGCTAACAAACAATAACAAAGTATATCAAGCAGGTCACCAGATGGCTTTCAGTGACTTTTAGATACAACAGAGGATTTTAACACGAACTTAACTATCCTATGATTCTAAATAGGTTGGACACATAATTCACTGTAAGTGCAAGTAAGAAACAATCAGAAGAAAAATGACTAAATAAAAGGTCTTATGAAGACGGACAGAATTGAAAGAAAATAACAGAAAAAATCAAACAAATTAACTAAACATGCAAGAAAATACAAGTAGAACACAAACAAGAACAGAAGGAAAAGAAACTTATCTCGGAAGATTAAGAACAAAACGAACCAGGCTCGAACTGGACTCGACCTCTTTTGAGGTCGAACGGACTTTAATCGAAGTGTTCTCAACTGAGAACAACTCGATTAAGGTCTATTAGACACCAACCTCTCATTAATTTGGTCAGTAACCCCCATGGTGTTGTGTTCTAGGGTTTACTCAGTCGATCTGGGGCTTGAAGCTCTCTGGTTAGATTCGAACCAAACCAGGCTTGGTTTGGTTACGAGGAAGGTCAGGGGAGTCACTGGTATGAATTTGGGGTGGATCGGCATAGGCTGAGGTTTGGCTAGAATCTTCAAATGAAGATTCGAGACGACGGGGGAAGATTTGAAACAAACGGTTTCCAGATCCGTGTCCAGGGGGTCGAGGTGCACTAGGGGTGTTAATTTGGTGGTCACCGGCATCGTTGTCGCTGGGTTTCAGGTGGGGGGGATGGGAGAGGCAGCGCTAGGGTTCTTAGGGGTGTTTGGATTCAGTCTTTGAAAGAGACGAGGATGAGGGAGGGGGGTCTGGCTTAGGGGGCATGGGGGTAAGAGATGAGGGTTTATATACGGGACGGGGGAGTTGAATTTCGGCCGTTGGATCATTGATGATCAACGGCCTTGATTTTTTCACCTAAAGGGACGGCGTCGTTTGGTTTAGTGTTGGGAATGGGTCAATCCAGGTACCATTGGGTCGGGTATCTGGGGAAAACCTGGAGCCGTTGGATTGGATGGGATGAACGGCTCCGATTGGTCATGCCTAAACGGCATCGTTTGGGTTAATGAGAGAGCTGAACTGGACCGTTGGATTTGTTTGACCAACGGTCCAGATGGAAGGTGTCAAGATGGCGTCGTTCCTTGTGTCTGAGGGATGGACTGGATCAATGTGTTTTGGGCCTGATTTCCTTGGGTTTAAAATGAGCCCATGTCCGAATCTTTTCTCAATTTTTGTACTCTTTTCTTTTCCTTCTTTAATTTCTAATTAAAAAACACAATTTCTAATTAAATTGTAAAATCAAAAAATAAACTACACAAATATTAATTAACACTTACAACAATCAACTCACAAATCAAAATATTTGATTAAAATAAAATCACACAATGACAACAAATAAAAGAAGAATAAATTTTTTTTTTTTGCGATTTTCCTTTTAGAACCAAACTATGATTTGATTAATTCCTAAATGCACAATTAAATCCTAAATATGCACGCAACATGTATTTCTTATATTTTATGATTAACTACAACAAAGTAAACATTTACGGACAAAAATAATTACCAAAAATGTCATGCAAATTCTCAAAATTGTACTCGAAGGCAACTTGTTTTATTTTCGATTTCTTTTGGAGTAATTTCCGTGAAGCAAAAATCACGTGCTCACAGTGGCCATGTTCTAAGAATTTTTAGAAAGGAAGTTTCACCTGGGAACAAGATTAAATCCCGAGCTCAGGTTAGAATTTATAAATTTTCTTAAAGCTAACGCAAACTACTTTGCATGGTCGCACTCATATATGACAAATATCCTACTAGAGGTGGTCGTTCATAAGCTGAGTCTAGATCCAAATTTTCCACCGGTAAGGCAGAAGAAATACCAGATAGCAGAGGTCAGAAATAGGCTTGTTAAAGAAGAGGTAACTCGATTACTCAAAATTGGTTCCATCCGGGAGGTAAATATTCATAATGGCTAGCCAATGTAGTTGTAGTACCAGAAAAGAAAAACAAATTTAGGATGTGCATAGACAATAAGGATTTAAATAAGGCGTGTCCTAAAGACTCATTCTCGTTGACAAACATTGATAAGATGATTGATGTTATGGCTGGCACGAGCTAATGAGTTTTCTTGATGATTACTCCGTGTACAATCAGATCAAGATGAACCCAATAGGATCAGGAAAAACTTCTTTCATAACAAAGTTTGGCACATATTGCTATAATATGATGTGTTTAGGTCTTAAGAACGTCGAGGCCACTTATTAGAGGCTCGTTAATAAAATATTTTAGAATCAGATAGGTAAAACAATGGAAGTATGCATTGATGACATGTTACTTAAGTCTTTGAATGTAGGAGATCATTTGAAACATATTCAAGAAACTTTCGATGTTCTAAGGAAGCATAATATGAAACTCAACCCGGAGAAATATGCGTTCGAGGTTAGTTATTGTAAGCTATTGGGGTTCCTGGTCCTATAAATAGGGATCGAGGTAAATCCCAATAAAATCAAATATATCGAAGACATTCCGGACCAACTGACGAGTGTGAAAGAAGTACAGAGTCTGACCGAGAGGTTGGAGGCTCGAAGCAGGTTCATCTCAAGATCCTCAGAAAAGTGTCATCACTTCTTAAAAAGAAGAACGATTTCGTATGGACTCTAGAATGCCAACATACACTGAATGACCTAAAAAGGTACATGTCCAACCCCTATTACTGTCAAAACTGGGGGAAGGCAAACAGTTCTAATAGTCTCGAAAGTAACGGTAAGTGCCTTTCTGGTCTGAGAGAAAGAAGATACGCAATTTTCTATTTGCTACGTTAGTAAAATATTATCAGGAGCAGAGACTCGTTATCCACACCTTGAAAAGTTGGCATTCACACTCGTATTTGCCTCTGGAAAGTTGAGGCCTTATTTTTAGTGCCACCGTCGTTGTGACAACCTTTCCTTTGAGAAATGTCCTTCACAAGCTTGAATTGTCGGGTTGTTTGGCTAAATGAGCAGTTGAAATGAGAGAGTTCGACATTGAGTACAAACCCAAGACTGTGATCAAGTCACAAGTTTTGGCCGATTTTGTGGCCAACTTCGGTCCTAGGTTAATGCTTTTGGATACTAAGAAAGTAGTGATGGTTTCGGAAATGACATTAGGAGTCTGGACCTTGTTTACAGATGTAGCTTCCAAGATAAAAAGGATCGGTCTCAGGGTAGTTTTAGTCACGCCCTCGGGGGAAACCCCGAAACAGTCCATTAAACCTATTCATTTAACTAACAATGAAGCCGAATATGAGGCTTTGGTTGCAGGACTCAAACTAGTCGGGGGACTAGGCTCCGAGGTCATCAAAATAAAGTACGATTCCCAAATTGTAGTAAACCAAGTGTACGGGATTTTCGACATAATGGAAGAACACATGGAACATTATTTGAACAAGGTTCAAGCGTTAGTTTCACGATTCAGAGAATGGTCAATCATCCACATACCAAAGGAATAAAATGTGATGCATTGGCTAATTTGGGGTCATCCACGGAGATGAAAGGATCTGACTCTTTTACTGTCGTCCAACTTCTACATTTTGGATGTGGACGGATAATGCGAAGTCAATTCAACCAACTTGGTCTAGGACTGAAGGAACAGGTTCTTTGAGTATCTTCAACATGGAAACTTCTCGAAGGCGTCCTAGGTACTACGGACCAAAGCATATCGCAACTGCCTCGTAGATGGGCAGTTATACAGGAGGTTGTTCTAAGGACCATTGGCCCGATGTGTAGGGCTCTTAGAGGCAACTACGTGATGAGGAAAATCCACGAATGAGTTTGCAGGAATCATTATGGTGTAGACTCATTAGTTCTTAAGTTGATCATGGAAGGTTACTATTGGCCTCGAATAGAACATGACGCAAAGACATTCATTCAAAAGTGTGACAAATGTCAATGTCATGCACAATTGGTGCACCAACCAGCAGAACTTTTGCATTCGATGTTGTCCCCTTGGTCATTCATGAAATGGGGGATGGACATAGTTGGTCCTCTACCATCATGCCCCGGGAAGGTAAGATTTCTTTTAGTTTCAACTGATTACTTTACTATACCATCCAAGTGCTAACGGACAGGCGAAATCAACCAACAAGGTAATTATTCAGAACCTTAAGAAGAAGTTAGAAGATTCTAAGGGTAAGTAGCCCGATGAACTACCGGGAGTGCTATAGGCATATCGGACAATAGCGAAGTCGAGCACCGAAGAAACTTCGTTCTCTTATACGGCATGGAAGCTCTGATACTGGTGGAAGTGGGGGAACCAACTTTGAGTTTACCCTGACAAATAAATAAGCAAACAACGAAGCACTGGTAAAGCTGGATTTGCTCGATGAACACCGAAACATGACATACGTGAGGATGATGGCTCAAAAACAAAGGATTGAGAGGTATTATAATCGCAGGGCCAATCTCCGTTATTTCAAAGTAGAAGATCTGGTTTTGAGGAAGGTAACTCAAAGCATTCAGGAAGTCAACATCGGGAAGCTGGGACCAAAATAGGAAGGTCTTTATGGGATTTTGGCTATCACCGGTAAAGGGTCGTATGAGTTGAAAAATCAGGATGAGGTCAAACTACCCAGTAATTGGAACGTGACTCACCTCAAAAGGTATTATTGCTAATAGCTCCCACCAATATTGAAAGTATGTGCTGCACTCTTTTTCCCTTCGACCAGTTTTTGTCCCAATCGAATTTTTCTGGCAAGATTTTTAACGAGGCAACAAAGGAAAGCATACTACAAAAGAAGTGTCATCGGTCAAGGCAAGACCTTTGAACATCAAGGCACTAAATTTTTCACATGGATGGTAAACTGCTATGTAGATAGTTAAATAATCTTTGGTTCGATGGCAAGCTTTGCCTTCTATTACTAAAAAGTGATTATTTAACCATTCATAAGTTATTTTCACCGGTAGAGCAAGACTTCCAGTGTTCGATTCATACACTTAATCGAGTCATACACCAGAGAAATTGAACATGTTATCGACACACAAGTGAGAAAACGTGAACACAAGACAAAATTTATGCTCGTTAACCAAAATAGTATAGTCTAATTATCATCTCCACAAGGATTGAATTTAAAAATCATTCGAATAATTCCAAATAACTGCTATCCAGGATGATTAACACTTTGATTTGATAATTATCAACTGTAATTAACTATTAAAATTAAAGCAATTATCAATTGATCAAGGAAAACAAGAGTTGAACAAGATAAAAATATTCGTGGGAGAAGTAAGGACCATTGACTAGACATGTGTATGATAATTAACTAGGGATCCAATTCTTGAATTAGTTGTCTTCTAAATTGCTACTGATTTTCATGGATTCACCAGATGATCAGATTAACACTTGAAGTTAAAGTTCCTCCGTCGATTAAACTTTAATTTTTAGAAATAATCCATTTGAAGCATTATGAACAATCACTATGAATATAATGATGATTTTAGTCTAAAGGTAATATCTCATGAATGTTTCTCTACCTTCTAGTTCAACTAACAATTCAGGAGGCTCTTCCAGTTACCTAGACAAATCACAAATTTAACCTAGAGCATAAGATTCAAAGAAATTCAGTATCAAACTCCTTTTTCCATTAAGCAAAATAATGAACAACTTCACAATACAATTCAAAACACCATCAATTAATTCAAACAAGTATCAAGAATTGAATCTCTAATTAAATCATCAATACACCATATATTTCAAAATCCTATGGGAAAAATACTCCATAACAGTAGGAGAAATCATCACAAATAAATTTAACTAAGAAAATATGTATTCAATCCAAACTCGGGTATTAAGTTGATGGAGGAATGACGAATTCTTGTGCCTCAGAGTCTCCAATAATTTTTCAATATTTCATAGGTCATAAGTCCTCTCAAAATCGTATTTTTGATGTATTTATACCATGTAAAAATAGATCCAGATGAAACTACTCTTTTCAAGCCTAAGTAGAAAAATTTGCCAGCAAAAATGCACAGGCGCGACGCGCCATGTGCCGCATTTGTGGAGAACTTCAGAAAGCAGAGTTAGTCAGGCAGGCCACGCTTGTGCAGAAGTTCAGAGAGCAGAGTTTGTCCGGCAGATCTCTGATTTACGTTGCCGTGCCGCGCCTCTCGGAGCCCCATGTTGTGCGGTAGTGCAACTTTTCCAGAGTGGGATTTTTTCTCACTTTCTGATATCGAGATTGGTTTTCGACCCCCCGAACGCAATTATGGTTTAATTCCTTGGGCTTTTACTCAGACTTCAAAGCTCCAAATTATCCAATTTAACTCCAAAATTGCTTCTTAACTCGGAATCATCTCCTACAAGGCATAATACGCTTAATAAGTGCAAATCATCATTATATAAGCTCAAACACGAATAAAGTGCATCAATCAGAGTGCAAAATGGGGCTAAAACACGAGTTCCTAACCTACCATATGAAATGATAATTCTAGACTCATATGATTGATAAGGTGTGAGATGCTCCTGAATCTAAGTATGGTAGCACTACAGTTACCAAATTAGGTTCATAAGTTAACTAATGAGCAAAAAGTTCAAGTGACTATCTGCTTCCTACCTCAAAATTAGGAGCATATGAGAATGCACTTGACTCATAATAAGCGTAATAATGCATTTGATAATGTGAGATAACTGCTACAATTAGAAAAAAGCGACAAAGGGCTACCAAGGAAGGTGTAAAATTGCACAGAAAAATAAGTTTTAGCTCAATGAATAGTTCTAACCAAGTCGTAACCGGCACTTAGGTGCCTTAAATTGGCCGAGTAAATCTTCCAGTTTGTCCTTTTTATTCTATTAAGTAGGTCAACATGTAAAACCAAGAAAAAACATCTTCTTATGTATGAAAAACTTAATTTAAAAGAATTATACAAAATGCAAATCGTAGCATTCCGTATCTGACAAAGCAAAATAAAATCTAAACTTTACTTTCTAACTCAGTAATGTCTATGAAGCCTCTATAGAATTTGGGCAGATTATGCAGGACATGACTCCGGCTAATCCTCAACTAGAAAAAGCAAAAGTAGAATAAAGACTAAAGTCAAGCAATGAATTCCATGGCCTGAAACAGAGCTCACTAAAAGTCTATGCGGATAGGAGGAGATCCTAACTCGTAGACTGTTCACGCATATTTTGACATAAACCAATATAGATTAAAAAAGAAATTATAGAACGTCAGTACACTACGACGATACTCAGCAAGTAAAATAATTTTCCCTTTAAAGCTGGAACAATGCTATAAAAGAATTATGTATGCATGACATAGTGAAATTCTAATAGCTTCTAATGAATAACTGAAACCAACAATTTAGATTTTCTTTGATAATAACTTATCTTTACTTCTTTAGAGAAATTCTCTTTTACTTATTTTATGAAAAATTCTTCTTCTTTTCTTCTTTTTTTGGGGTGTACTCAGGATACTGACATATTTTTTATTCTTGTATGAGTCAAGGATGATTCCAACCTGATCACTAAGGCCCCTTCGCTATGGTGTCGCACATCGTTAAGTTCTTGTGTTATGCCTTACCAGGGCTATTCATTTTAGTTTTGAATAAATGGTTCACTAATAAACTTACTCTGGCACGAGTTGTTTTGAGGTGTTGTAAACCCCTAAGGGCTACTAATCTCTCTCAGAGATCTAAGACTCCCAAAATAGTTTTGACTAATTACTTAGTTAAGGATTTAATAACAATAATATTTTTTTCATGATCCTTATCAAAGCAGTTCTATCAAGTTATAGGAGAGAAGTAGTCCATAATATCAAGTAAACATATGCAAGTTATGAGATACATGAGATATGAATCTTAAAACATTAGAAGATTTTCTTAAAAAATCAACCGAACAAGAATCTAGATACTTTTTTGCAACTCTAATGGGTAAAGTGATGCCGCTCATTCCATTTAGAAACCCTACATTAACATTCTGTACAGTCTAATAATAACTTATAGCATGATCCTATGAAAAGATAACTTTAGCAAAAGCATTATTTTTACTCAGCTGGATTAATTGTCAGGAACCTCTATCAATAAATTTTTATATTCAACCCTATCAAAAATCTACAATGAACGGTTAAAACCGTTAACATAACTATCTCATCTCTTTTCCTCAAGTTTGAGTTTTACTTATCCATAATTGGCATCATAGCTATTTTACACATGAATTCTATCATCTTTATGATCTAAACATCATTCTATGTTATAAAGTTTCTAACTTTAATAGCTGAGAGCAAAAATATTACTTTGACTATTGTTCTAAAAAAATTCTAGTCTTGGGTCGTGAAGAACTCCCTCAATTCCTGATGAAAACCTAGGAATTTGAAATTTCTAGGTGTTAGATTATGTTAATCTAGTGTTTTTAACTTGAATTCATGGTAGCAATCTCATCTTGGGTGGATCGAGGAAGCCCTAGGTTGTTTTTGCTCTTAAAAGCCTCTTTAAAATGCTGTAGAAATAATTAGATTTCTCTCTTCTCAAAGTGCCCTTTTATTTTACTCCTTTCAAAGTCCCACAGGCCAAAAATTGACATACCGCATGACCCAACACATCGTGTGGCACCCCTTTGTATGGGATGCTCAGAGGGTCAATTTCTAGTATTTGTTGGCCTAATTTTAGCCTACCGTATCACCCAGAGTGTCACTCGGGGTACCAAGTCAAGACATTCTCTTTGGAATCAAATTTTTCTGCTTCTACCCTTAATAAAAAGGTCATAATTTTGTGTAAGAATGTTAGAATGACGAACGGATTGAAGTTCTGAAAACTAGACACAAAGAGATTTTATTTGATATATGTAGCTCATAGCTTAATAGGTATTTATGACATTATAGGTGTATATGACTTTTGGAGAAACAAACAAATAATATACTGATTTTTTTTATCCTAAAACAAAGAAAAGTGACTTTGCTAAGTAAAAAGATAGATTTAATCATAAAATTTATGGAGCGTGAAGTGCAACTAGATGCATTTTTGAGCGAATTAATATTACTATTATCAATTAGAATAATTTATGGTTGGCTTGATTGGACTTAAAAAATAAAGTTCATCAAGTTGAGTAACCAGAAATTAACTCTTCCTTTATGTTGCATGTTAACCTTTTATATTTGCCTTGTCATAGCCATGAGGATAATGTAAAATTTGGCATGCTAAACTTTGTCATATGGACCTAGAATATGAGAATGCTAGCAAAAAACGTTTACTGGCCGCATTTGAATATGTGGATAAGCTCACTTGCGAATGTAATCTAGCGAAAAAAGCTAATAGTACATTATTTGAAAATAAAAATAGGGCCAAATTTCGTTGCATTGATTCATTCTAATATTTGTGGTCCTATGAATGTGAAAGTAAGACATGGAGCTTCTTATTTCATCACTTTCATTAATGATTTTACTCGTTTCAAACATGTCTATATGATTTCACATAAATCCGAGGCAATGAATTGCTTTAAGAAGCATGTGAACATGGTTGAAGATCAATTAAGCTAATCAATAAAAGTATTGAAAGACCAATTGAGGCCTTGAATACGCCTTGGCCCTATTAGACGAGTTTTGTGATGAAAAATGAATTGTTCAATCAGTTGGACCATTCCTAATACTCCACGATAAAATGATACTGTAGAGAGAAAAAATAGAACACTCTACGAAATAGTTATCGATGATGGCTCAAGCAAAATTGCTAATTTCCTATTCTGGAGATGCATTAATCATTTATGCCTATGTTTATCACCATGTACAAACATAATCAATTACGCCTACACCATTTGAGTTATGAGCTTGTAGAAAATTCAACTTAAAGCATTTGAGACTTTGCGATGTGCGGCTTATGTGAGCATTCATTTCATGGCAAATTGGGCCAGAGAGTAAGCAAAAGTATTTTAATAAGGTACTCTAACTACAAAAGATTATTTCTCTTTTATTTATGTTTCTTATGGGATATCTATTATTAATTAGAAACTTTTTAAATGTGATTAAGGAGTTCTAAATGAGATTTTATTTGTGAACTTAAAAACTTTTGGATAATGTCTATAAATTGTGTTATGGACTAACTATAATAATGATTTCCCACTTAGCAAGCTTTGAAAATTTCTCAAATTTGTTATGCGATTATATACTTAACACAATATTATTCGAAAATTAAGAGAAATATAATCATACCATTCCTTTTCAACAAGAAAAGAAAATTAATCATTCTATCAGTTGAGACAACAATGGTACTAAACCTGGTCCATATTTTATCTTTTTAGTTTGTTTGGCCCACTTTTTATATAACTTAAACTTTTTTAGGAAAATTATCAGTTATGTCCGCCTATAATTATGTTATTATGAAATTGGACAATTCATAATATTACAAATATTATCCAAATTAAATGCTATAATATTAGCCAATTAGCTATTTGTAGATAAAAAAGGTCAAATTATTATTTTTTGAGTGGGTGTTGTTGGATAAAGCGGGTACATCTTACGAAGTTTGAATCTCACTTTTGGGAAATTTGGTGGAGTTTTTTGAGGTGGTTTGAATTGAAAAATATAAGTATAAGATGAGTATGAAAAAAGATGATATGTGTATCATACTGTATATAACATGTATATTCATGTATGCATGTTGGTGAAATACATGCGTGATACATGTTTGATACATGTGTTACAAAAGAATTTTTTAAGCTCGATTTTAACTATGACTTTGACCAAACTAGTTCAATCACCTCCAACCTTGCTTAAATCTTGCATATCGCCCCATCTATATGTTTTCAATGAATTTCAGTCATACCCATTGAAACAAATCCGTTTTTGCCTAATTTTTTTAATATTGTATATCATTGATAATGAATTGTGACTCCAAACTAGTCTAATTTATATTCAAACTTTTTCAAATTTTATATATTGTCGTATCTATGTGTTTTCAACGAACCGCAACAATATTTATAAAAAATATATTTTTTTCCTGTGTTTTTTGAACGTTGTATATCGTTGGTACTTCTTTTTGGCTATTTATGGTAGCATGATAAAAATGACTATTTATTGATAAATAATAGTTTTTGCTATTTCTGTAAGATTCCCTTTTTTATTATTAAAGTCTACTTATAATGCTTTTTTATTTTTTTCTTTCTTTTTCTCCTTCATTGTGCACATGATGGGTTTACAATACCTTAGCCTTATGTTTTGATGATCTAACAAACTTACTGTCAAAGAACCAGATAAGGAACCTGACACACTTGGTACACAACTCAAATCAACAGACTCCAACTAATGTGAGTTGCTATGACTTCAGAAGATAGAGAATCAACATAGGGACCTGATACCCTTATGTTTCCCTAACAGCAGGACGAAGTCAACCGTCTACAGCTGGAAAGTGACTGCCTGCACTGTACACAGAAATAGTGCAGCACAATTTTGTAGTCACTTCTCATTTGACCTACTAAGTGATTACATCATTCAAGTGATGTCATCCATGTTGTATTAGCACTAAACATTACAACAAAATATCACTTGAACACTTGCGAATTCACTCAAGAATTCAAGCAACTGACATTCAAGCATTCAAATTCTAGTGCATCAAGAACAAAGTTTAACACTACTGCGGACCAGTTCCTACATCTAGTATTTTGTATGTTCTTAGTTGAGTTGTAACTTTGTAATTGTTCTTCATTGTAATTCTTACTTTGCTTATCTAGAAGCGTTACTTAGGAACCCCTTGTAAAACCATAAACCCTTAGTGTTTGTGTCATGACTAGAGTTAGTTATGAGTTGAAGTCTTTGTAATAGGTGTATTGTAAATTGGTTTGTAATAGGTGTATTACAAGTTAGTGAGGGATTAAGAGTTTAATTCCTAGATTGCATAGGTTGTAATCTAAAGTTGCTCATAGTGATGTTGAAATCCTACCAGTATAGGTCGTGATTTTTTATCCCCTTGAGCAGGGCTTTTTCCACGTAAAAACTGCATGTTCTATTTACTTACTGTTTTATTAGCATTCTCAGTGGAAACTCACAAAGGACGTGGTCTCCATATATTTTAGTTGACTCATATATTCTATCAATTGGTATTAGAGCGGATTTTTTCTATCAGTTTAACACCTAGGAAGGATCCTAATGGCTGCTCCACCAAATTTTGAAGAAGGTCAGTCTACGTATAGACCACCCAGGTTCAATGGGCAATACTATGGGTGGTGGAAGACAAAAATGCATGACTTTATCATGGCAGAAGATTCTGAGTTATGAGATGTTATATGTGATGGTCCTTATGTCCCAACAAAAGAAAGTCGGAGACCCTCCAGTGATGATGCCAAAAACCAGAAAAGAATACAACGATGTAGATAGGAAAGTTGTGGAGAAAAACTTTCGCGCCAAGAAAATTTTGGTGTGTGGCATAGGACCCGATGAATACAACAGAATCTCAGCTTGTCAATCCGCCGAGGAAATATGAGATGTTTTGCAAATAACACACGAAGGAACCACTCAAGTAAAACAATCTAAGATTGATATGCTCACCGCTGAGTATGAGCTCTTCAGGATGAAGGACGATGAATCTATTCAAGACATGCACACAAGATTCACTTCCATTATAAATGAGCTACACTCGCTTGGTGAAATCATTCATAGGAACAAGCTTGTGAGGAAAATTCTCAGTATCTTCCCAGTTCGTGGGAGAGTAAAGTGAATGTCATTACTGAAGTAAAGGATCTACAGGCCCTAACCATAGATGAGCTAGTTGAAAATCTAAAAACCTATGAAATGAAGAAGAAGGACAGTGAAAGAAGGGAACCAAAGAAAGAAAAGAACCTGGTACTTAAAGCTCAAAGCAATGACTCGGAGATGATATGTTGTTAAAACACAAATTGGCCCGATAATTTGGGCTTATGCAATATACTTTAGAGATGATATGTTGTTAAAACACAAATATGATGGCATTGAAAATAAGGTTTCAGTTTCCGTGGTGCGCTTAACAATGCGAGGCTAATTTTTCTAGATGTGGATACCTAGTTTCGGCATCTCCCAGGGTCTGACTTATATAATAATTAGGGAATTGCGTACCTTATTTTTCTCGAACTAGCACACCACTTACCGCGATTTCGGATACGACCATGTATAAATACAGCGTCTCATCCTCCTTTGAGGTGTGGAGTAAAAGTGGGCTAGTCAAATATCGCTTCAACTCCTTTAAGGCACGTTGGCATTCCGGAGTCCATCCGAAGTTGTTTTTTTAGTAAGGAGAAGAAATGATGACTCCTGTCTGATGACCTCGATATGAATCGGCCCAAAGCTGTTATCCGCCCGGTCAACCATTGCGAGACCTTCACATTGTTTACCACCGTGATTTCTTCGATGGCCTTGATTTTGTCGGGGTTGATCTTGATTCCCCTGTTTGACACCATGAAGCCTAAGAATTTGCCTGAACCCACTCCGAAGGCACATTTCTCGGGATTGAGTTTCATGTTGTAGCTTCTGAGGATGTCGAATGTCTCTTACAAATGAGTCAAATGGTCCTCTGCGCGCAGGGACTTAACTAGCATGTCATCAATATAAACTTCCATGGATTTTTTTATTTGATGTTCGAACATTTTATTAACTAGGCGTTGGTATATGGCTCCTACATTTTTCAGCCCGAAAGGCATTACATTGTACCAGTATGTACCGTACTTCGTGATGAACGAAGTATTTTCCCTATCCTTGGGGTTTATCTAGATTTAATCATACCTCGAGTAGGCGTCGAGAAAAGTGAGGGTCTCGTGACCGGCCGTGGCATCGATCAAGCGATCGATGTTAGGTAATGGAAATGAATCCTTGGGGCATGCTTTATTTAAGTCTTTGTAATATATGCACATTCTTAACTTATTTCCCCTTTTGGGTCCCTAATATACTCTATTTTGAGGAGTTTTGTTACCTCGTCCTTGATGAATGCGTGTTTTACTTCGGACTGGTATCCTTTTTTGTTTCACTGGTTTGAATCTGTGGTTGACACTTAGTCAATGAGAGGTTATTTCTGGTGGGATCCCTGTCATATCTAAATGGGACCAAGCAAAGCAATCGATGTTATTAATAAGAAATTGAATGAGTTTTTTCCTGTGTTTAGGGGTTAGTCTCGTTCCCAGGTATACCTTCCGATCCGAGAGATGTTCGATCAAAATAGCTTGTTCTAGTTCTTTGATAGTCAACTTCGTTACGTCCGACTCTTCGGGGCAACGAAAGTTCGGGGAGCGAGGAAATCTTCCTCAACATCCTCGGAGGTCTGTTTACCTCCCGACTCTTCCGAGGTAGAGTGTATAGAATTTGATGCCTCCCGATGGACCGCGAACATTTCCTTTGTTGCATGTTGTTCTCCATATAATGTCTTTATGTCGTCCTTTGTCAGAAACTTTATCATCTGATGCAGAGTTGACGGTACTGCCCTCATGTTGTGCATTCACGGCCTACCAAGCAATGTGTTGTACCTCATGTCACCTCCGATGACGTGGAATTTGGCATCCTGAACTGCGTGGGACATGTTGACCGGGAGAGTGATCTCCCACTTCGTTGCTTCGCCAGCCATGTTGAAGCCGTTGAGGATTCGGGAGGTAGGTACGATCAGATCGAGCAGTCCGAGCTGTTCTACCACCTTCGACTTGATTACGTTGGCCGAGCTACCTGGATCCACGAGTACATGTTTAATTTGAATGTTATTTAAGAGAAATGAAATTACCAACACATCGTTATGTGGTCGAGTCAAGGTCTCAAAATCTTCCTCGCTGAATGCAAGGATGTCTTCGAATATGTGGCCCCGAATTAAGCCTTCCGTTGCAGCGGACACTTTTACCCATTTGATCACGGGTCCTTGGGGAATGTCGATCCCCCCCAATGATTATATGAACGATGTGCTGAGGTTTTCCTGCTCCATTTCTCCTGCCTTCCTCTCTTTCTTCCCGAGTGGGATTTTTCCGAGTTCCCTGTTGATTTTCTCGGCGTGTACTCCCGTTAATGTGGAAACTGACATCACCGTGTTGGGCGTTGCATAAGACCGTTCCCACGGGGATCGGTTTTGGAGAACTTTCAAGGTTTTGTGGTGGTACACCAATACCTGAAACAGCTACACCATTCTCTCTATGGTCCTCAAGACCGTTATTTTCATGTGCGTTCACGGAGTTAGACATTTTGACCTGAAATCAAAGATTCTTGGACAAGAAAAAGTGCGAAAGATAATTTGTGTTATGTAGTAAGCTAGCAAGAAAATGATTCACGGTGGGCGCCAAACTGTTTACCTTGAAAATGGTAATTACAATTAGATTTGATTTTGTAATTCTAAAAATACGTGATTTATTTTTATGCTAGTTGTTAAGCAGTAGATGCTAAGTGTGAGACTAGAAAATGAGATAAGAGCTTTGAAAGCAGTATGTTTAAGCAAACCGAGTGGTTGAGAATCGGGACCTCGAGCCAGATTATACGGGGCCTCAAGGTCGAGCTAGATACTAAGCTGTGGACAACCGATGAAGGACTAACAGTTTTGAGAGTTTTGATAAGAGCTCTTTATGATCAACGTTGAGCAATAAATGAAGAACAATTAATGAAACACAATAAATGTAAGCAATAAACTCAAGGAGAATGTGTTTAAGTTAGAGAGTAGAGAATGTTCTTATATTGAATGTTGTGTGTAATATCATGTGTGCAAAAAATAACAAGGGTCCCTTTTATATAGGAGGAAAAATCCTAACATAGTACATATGCATTTATTACAAAGAAATGTAGCTGGTACATCTACTTAGCAGTCTGGTACAAACTGGTACTATTCTTGTAGGTGTTGTTAGCTTTGACCACATGCCTGGGGAACTTCTCGTTTATCCATGATAACCATCGATAAGCTGCCCCGAGGTCGGGCATAAAGAACCCTCGAGGTCGAAACCTCGAACCGTGCCCCGGGCCTTCGAGGTGAAGCTACGGAAAGACGTAATGATCGTAAAATCGGGCTCTCCAATTTTATCCGTATACAATTAGAATATTTATTTATAGATAATTATAGGTAAATCTCTTATAAATATTATAATTTAAATTTAAAAATAATGTAATTTGTTTTCAACAATATTATCGCATATATAACTTAAATCTTTGTAATAATAGCCTCACGGCAAAAGTAAAAAACGTAAAAATTGAGCCTTCTAGATCCTTCTAAAATATGGAATATATACCAAAAATGTTGGGCCTTAAAAGTCCAACTTCTAGATCCATCCTTTTTCAGAACCCTCCAGACCGTTGCTACTAGTATTTCTCTCTATTGCACTTCGTCACGAACACATTCTCATCTCAGATCCATTTCTTACCGTCGCCGCCGTCCACTTCTTACAGTCGCCGCCGTCTTCAACTGCTTTCCGCCGCAACTTAATAAACGTAGAATGGCTCGAATGGGGGAAGGAGACAAAAGATGGATCGTCGAGGACCGTCCAGATGGCACAAACGTCCACAACTGGCACTGGTCCGAAACCGATTGTCTCGAATGGTCTCGCGGTTTCTTCAACAAGCTACTCTCAAACCAAACACTCCTCAACGGCGAAGGCAATCTCCATATCCGAACGAAAAAGCTCGAAAAACTCGAAGGAGAAGCGTACGTTAATATCCGCAAGGGAAAGATAATCCCAGGGTATGAATTAAGTCTAGTACTTTCATGGGAAGGTGAAGCTACAGACACTGACGGCACAAGTTTGTTGAAAACTGAAGGGACTGTAGAAATCCCTTATATATCCGACGAGAATGCTGGTGAAAACCCTGAAGTTAGGGTTACAATTAGGGATGAGGGTCCCATCGGAAAAAGATTAAAAGATGCTTTTATTGCAAAAGGGAAGCCTTTTGTTTTCGAGCAAGTTCAGGTTTATGTTAATGCTATGGCGAGAGGTGGTCCTGCTAAGGACGACCTCGAATCGAAGAAAGTTGTAAGCAAAACTGCGGGTTCTGCCAAGGGGGCAGGTGCAGTTGAGAAGGATAAAGCTGCAGTGAAAGAGGTTGTGAAGAAGGAGGAGAAGAAGGAAGGGTTTAAGACGATTGCGATGACGGAGAAGTTCAATTGCAGAGCGAGGGATTTGTTTGAGATTTTGATGGATGAGAGGAGATGGAAGGGCTTTTCACAGAGCAATGCGAGGATTAGTAAAGAGGTAGGGGGTGAATTTAGTATATTTGATGGGTCAGTGACTGGGAAAAATCTGGAATTGCAAGAAGGGAAATTGATTGTGCAGAATTGGCGGTTTGGTAGCTGGCCTGATGGGATTCAGTCCACGGTATGATATTCTGACCCTTGCTCTTCTGTAGTATCTT
The DNA here is from genome assembly GCF_000715075.1 of Nicotiana tabacum. Taxonomy (NCBI): domain Eukaryota; kingdom Viridiplantae; phylum Streptophyta; class Magnoliopsida; order Solanales; family Solanaceae; genus Nicotiana; species Nicotiana tabacum. The sequence goes on from NC_134085.1 coordinate 25,904,385, forward strand.
TAAGCACTCATATCGAGTGGTTTACACCATTAGTTAGTGTAAATTAACTTAACCTGTTAACATTACTTGCCATTTATGATAGGTTATCAATGAATGCTTATATATTACTAAAAAGATTATCTACAATTACCTTTTAAATGACCTGATTATGTGAATTATCTTTTATCCCATCAATGCATAGAACTTAAATTCCATCAAATAGAGTATACCCTACTGTGCGAATGTCATATGTTTATGAGAGGTGAGAATATTTTATGGTCAAATGATCACCGATTTAGTTTGTAAACATTGTCAGATGGAAAAAGTTTGTTATTCCACTATTCTGTTTGAAAGAGAAGCATGGACAAAGGCTTTTTTTCTGGGAACATGACAAAATATTTTTGACAGTGAATTTATGTGTTGAATATATGATAAGCAGAACAGCATTTCTGGCGTAGTTGGATTCGATGGCCTATGGAGAATAGGGATCACGTCGACTGCACTCTCATTGTTTGCTGCATTGCTCTGTTATATTAGGTTGTTACTTTTAACACTCCAATTTGAAAGGAAGCGCCCGCCATGAACTTTGAAGTATTCATCCAGTCTGATACCTACATCCATTCTATGAATCATGCTTTTATTCACAGTTTAGGGGGGGAATTGAGGATTAATAACGGTGATTTTGTATTGATTTGAAATGTGAATGCGGCCAAATCTGCTTTTTGCATTCAAAGTCCTTATATTTCTTTTAGTACTGTCAGTTCAGAATGCTTAAATAGAATGGTGCAACTGTTTTCTGCAATGTAGCTATCATTTCTCTGCATCAATAAACACAGAGAAATTGTTCATGGTAGATGAGATAGTCTAAGAGCCAAGTAGTTAGTTTTCTGATGTAACTTCAATATTGGTCTTGCAGGTGCGAATTGTTTTTGATGAGCCTGAATCTGGAGTTACAGTAGTCAAGCTTACACATAGTAATGTGCCAGAGGAAGACAGGTCAGTTGTAGTTCGTCGGGTAGCATTCTATTTTGACTAAGTATGGTTTCTATGTTTCATGCTTCTCACTTCAACTCTGCAGATATGGAAATGCAACTGTTGTGGAGAATACCGAGAAGGGATGGCGAGATCTTATTTTCAACAAGATACGTGCTGTTTTTGGCTTCGGGATCTAAATCTTCCCAAGTGTGTAGAATTTTATAATTGATGTTATACATGATGATTGTTTGAGATTATTGGGTAACTAAGCCCAATTTTTCTGGGCATTATAGACCTAATAATTCATTCAACTGAGTTTCTTCTACGCCGATTGTCTGTCTTCTGTTGATTAAAGCTGCTGTCTATCCAATGAACATGTTAAATTTGCTTGAAATGAGATCTATGCTTGGAGGTTGGTGTTATAGTTCATTACTAAAGTTCTACTCTAAAGTTAATATGTTGCCTTTGTCATTTTGGTAATCTTATTTGTATTTTTTGGAGACATCCACGTGGACACTATTATTAGCTCTTTGTGATGCTTCATGTTCTGTTGGATGTATGTTGTAGAACTGAAATTTGTATGAGGTATTGCAGTTATCAAGTTTTCATATTGGCAAGCTACTGTATATGCTATACAGTCTTCCCTGCCTGTATATCTTTTGTCTCGTGGCTTAGAAAGATCCTTATTGGAAAATAAGTACGGCAAAATAGATGCATTCCTTGTAGGGATGGCAATGGGGTGGGGCGATGCTGGTGCAGGGCGGTGTGGGTTGGGCATTTAATTTTTTGAACTAGTGTTGTGTCCTGTCGAAGGTTCGTTAAAGTGCTGTTTTCATAACTAATTTTTCTTCTTCTTTGAATATGAGATTTGGTGAATTTAACAGAAGCATTAGTAATTATTTGTAAATCACTGCATATGCAACATCCTTAAACGCATTTAGATTTGACGCGAACTTGAGCAGAAAGTAAGTCCTACATAATAATCGGAATCTGTGTTATTTCCAAGTCACCTGGTGTGATTAGGGTGGGAGTTTATTTTTGGCAAAAAAATCACAAAAGAGAGAATTTTTATTTAAAAAATTTGCAGGGCTGGGCGGGTGAATGCGGGTTTAAATCCTATGCGGGGCGGGTTGAAATTGTGCGGGTTGAGACAGAACCTGCCCGCACCGCCTGCCTGCCAATCCTAATTCCTTGTGTGGAGAAACAATCTCTTCGAACGATCAGAATAGCTACTTGGGATGTAGTAAGTATTTGGTTCTGTACTTTTGATGTTTCTATTTGAGACATCACCTTAGTTTTTGGTTGAACACATGGATTAGATATCTCTTCCTATGCGGAAAATCCGTTGAAAGAAAAATCCTGCTGTTTATAGTTGCTGCTTTTTCACTGCCATTTTAGTTTTGTCTTTTGTGGTATAAGTTTGAAGATTGGTTTTCGTCCGCGCATACAACACACAGTTTGAATTCGTTGCTTCTGAGTAGTAATGAGCACAATTGTATATCACATGGACAAACTTAAAATCCTGACTTGTATCTTCGCCCTCATAGTTGGTCTGCATTAATCTAGTCGACACAGTAATTGGCGTAGGAGGACAAGTCTGTTGATGTCGACATCTTATATACTTTCCAAAAGATAGGAGCTGTTTTTGGCGTTGGAATTTGAATCTTACCAGGTGTGTACAATTCTATTATGAAATTCTTGGTTAACTTAGCCCAACTTTTGTTGGCACCTTGGATATGAAGATTCATTCAGCTGGCTTTCTTCTAAATTTAATGTCATATCTTTCTTGATTAAGCATGCATCTATCGATGAACACGTGCAATTTGCTCCAAGTGAAAAGTGGTGTTAAATTGTATGAGATAATACAGCGGTTACTAGGTTTTCAGTTGCTTCTACAAGTACATGAGGTGTTAAATTGTATGTCCGGACCCTATGCTATACAATGTTTCCTTGAAAAAGAGGACGTAGTTGGAGACACTCCTTAGGTTTTAGTTAAGTGAAAAAGAGGGAGAGGTTGACAGAGTATAGACTATAGAGTACAGAAACAGCAGTGCACTGTTATTCTTTTGCTTCGCTTGAGCATTTTTAATGTAATAAGAGACTCAAATACAGTGTATCCTGTTAGTTAGACTAAGTCCATTAAGAAAACTCAAGTCCAATGTGTCTGCATTTTAGGCCCATAGCATTTGAGATTAGAGGGAGAAATTCAAAAATAGCCAGATTTACAACTGGTCGTTCAAAAATAGTCAATTTCAAAAGTAATCGAAATTTAGTCACTTTTCATGTAAAGATAAATCTGAGCAAAAATACTGTTCAAATTCCGGAAAATACGCCAGTATATTATATTGGAGTTCCAGCATAAGTATGCTTGAACTCCAGCATATTATACTGGAGTTCCAGGATAAGTATGCTGAAACTCCAGCATAATATGATGGAGTTCCAACATAAGTACACTAGAACTCTGGCATAATATACTGGAGTTCCAGCAAGTATAATTGTTCAGTATAATATACTGGAGTTTGGAGCACCGGTGCTCCAGTCTCCAGTATATTATACTGGAGTCAGCAAAGTATATCGGTCCAGCATAACATGCTGGAGTTCATACACAGGTGCACCGAACTCCAGTATATTATGCTGGACTGGTCTCTGCTGCAGCAAAATAGTGGTTATTTTCATTAACTTCGTAAATGCTGGGTATCTTTGAATGACCAGTCCGAAAACTGGCTATACCGTGCTATTTTTACGAGATTAGATGGAGTAAAGTTGTGCGCAACAAAAGCAAGACGATTCCTTCTAGAAGAAAGAAGAATTAACTTAAACAGCAGCCCACTCAATTGCTTAAACTATAAGTAGTTGGATGATGTATAATCTTTGTATAATTCATTTATAATATGTATATAATCATCATAATCAATCTATAATCTATGTATATCAGTAAGGCAAAGTACTATAATCTATGTATATCAGTAAGGCAAAGTAAATAGCGAATCCGGCCAACTATTTGGGTAAAGAAAAGCAACATTCTCCGCTAAAAAGGATTCTATCAAACGTAGTCCAAATGTAATGTATCCTGCGCCTTTGATTGTTGCTCCTTGTAAGTTTATTGCCATTGCAAGCCAACCAAAATTTCAAATGAGAAACTCGTGGAAATTTATTTTGTGCCTAAAATGTCATTAGGTCTGTGACGTAACCATTAGAATTAGGCTTAAATCGATTATTTATCGAGTCAATAGGCAATACAGTAACTATCTATTGGGGGTGGAAAGTACGGGGGGGGGGGGGGGTTGAATTTAAGAATTTCTTAATTAGATGTTGGGTCAAAACCTTTGATTTTTTTACCTATAGCCCGCGCCAGAAATTATTTATATTTGATAGCCGAAAAAGTGTATAACATATAGAATGTATATATATACAAAAAATATATATATATTGACTATTTATTTGAGAACGGCTATGCAGTGTCATTTTTTCAAACTTTTTATTATTATTATTTGGTGCCTAAATGCCACATGTGTGATCTCCGTTAGTCATTTTGCAATATCCTCTGCGTGTGTAATACATGCACCTTATTTTTTTCATTGGTTTTCAATAAGGTGTTTAATAGGTGCACCTCTGATCATGTTGTGTCCATTAAGTACAAGTCTTAGTTAAAGTGTTTAAATGAAAAAATACGATAAATTAACACTCCGTTTATGCATTTGGCCTTTTAAAAAATATTCTTGGCTTCCTAGAAATTTGGCCAAATACTTGAATTCTCTCAACATAAGCACTTTTAACTTACGAAAGCTTGGACAAATAGACTGAATCATGCGACAGCTTCCTTAGCTTGAACCGTCGGATTAGACTGAACCGTAGGTAACACTTGATTTTATTTGATTTTATCAGCTCTTAAATCTCTTTCCTCCCCAATATTAGCTCTCAACTCTTCAAGCTTTGAGACTTTCACTCAAAAACATGTCTGGCTTTTGGCCACTGAAAGACAATTATGCCTCTATGACTTATATTCTAAGAAAAAGCTCTAACCATTATTATATTGGGGAGGCAAAGTTTAATTTCTTATACTACTAAATATTCTTACACCAAGAGAGATATTCGTTTGACCAACAAATTAAACTATTAAAAAAAACGGAATAAAATTAGTGAAAATTTGAGATAATTAAGCTTCCATTTTACTTTCTGATAATATGATGACTTGCAATCACAAGAGAACTTAAATTGAAAAGGACTTTGAAAAGGAAAATAAATAAGACCAAGTTTATGAGCTTTTTTTTTCTTCAATGGCTAGTAATAGTATATTGTCGAAACTATGCGGAAAGAAAATTATTAAGTTACTCTTAGTAACTTTTTGAATTACAAGGTACAAAATCGAACTCTTACATATAATTAGGTGATCAGATAGCCAAGCAGTTATACTAAGTGCCCGTTTGGGCATAAAATTTGATGGAAGATTTTTTTAAAAAAAATTCACTTTTTTTCTAAATCAGCATTTGTTCATAAAATTTTCAATTTTTACTTGAAGATGCATTTTGAAAATTTTCGAAAATTTGAAAAATTGCAAAAAGTTGTTTTTCAAAATTTTACTCAAATCACTCACAAAACTTCAAAAACAACCCAAACTGAAATTTATGTCCAAACACAACTCTAAATTTCAAATATCATTTTTACTTGAAAAAAAATTTCACCATTTTTTCGAATTTATTACAATTCTTATGTCCAAACACCTACTAAAGTTCCTCTAGTTCTTAGTAATTATAAAAATAGCTCATAGAAAGCCCATAATCTGGAGATACATAATAAGTAACCCTCTCCGTACCCTTTATTGGCTATCAACAATAAGATTACTAATATAAAGTTAAAATGTGTTGAAAAACAACTACTATTATTTAACATGTCCTACAAAACAACTAATGTCATAAAATAAAGACTGTAAAGTAAAGACAAGTATATAGAGAAACTGTTATATTATTCGAATTCAAACTGATGTACATAATGAACTGAAATCTCTTCTATTTATAGAAGAAAGGAAACTGCTGTGTAAGCTGCTACTATACTAGATATGGATAATCTTCTACTGAGAGTAATGTTTATCCATAATGGAGTACTGAAAGAATAAGCTTATTATACCCGATATGGATAATCTTCTACTGGGGGTAATGTTTATCCATAACTGGGTACTAAAAGGATAAGCTTATTATACCCGGTATGGATAATCTTCTACCGGGGGTAATGTTTATCCATAACTAGGTACTGAAAGGATAAGCTTATTATACCCGGTATGGATAATCTTTTATCGGGGGTAATATTTATCCATAACCGGGTACCGAAGTGATAAGCTTCTTCAGGAAGCTTATTTCCAATAGAGTACTAAATAGATAAATATATTTACGGTGGAGTTCCATATGGATAAGCTTCTTCAGGAAGCTTATTTACAACGGAGTACTAAATGAACATCCATAATATAATATATTTATAACACTCCCCCTTGGATGTTCATTAAAAGATAATGTGCCTCATTAAAACCTTACTAGGAAAAATCACGTAGGAAAAAACCCAGTAAAGGAAAAAGAGTACACATATTTAGTAAGACGCATTGCTAGGTGCCTCATTAAAAACCTTATAAGAAAAACCTCATGGGAAAAAACCTTAGTAAGGGAAAAAGAGTGCATCGCGTATTTTACCCCCCTGATGAAAACCTTGTTTCAAATATTTGAGTCTCCGCATTCCAATCTTGTATACCATCTTCTCAAAAGTTGAAGTTGGCAAAGATTTAGTGAATAAATCTGCTGGATTATCACTTGAACGGATTTGTTGCACATCAATGTCACCACTTTTCTGAAGATCGTGTGTGTAGAATAATTTTGGTGAAATGTGCTTCGTTCTATCTCCTTTTATAAATCCTCCCTTCAATTGGGCTATGCATGCAACATTGTCTTCGTATAAAATTGTGGATCTTTTCTCACATTTTTCTCGAATAAAATGAATTATTGATCTCAACCACACGCATTCCGTACTTGCTTCATGAATAGCTATTATCTCAACGTGATTTGAAGAAGTAGCAACAATAGATTGCTTTGTGGAGCGCCATGATATGACAGTACCTCCATATGTAAATACGTAGCCGATTTGAGATCGAGCTTTATGGGGATCAGATAAATAACTTGCATCTTCATAACCAACAAGATCTGCACTATCTTTGTTAACATAAAACAAACCCATATCCTGAGTTCCCTTTAAATATCGCAATATATGCTTAATCTCGTTCCCATGTCTCCGTGTAGGAGAAGAACTATATCTTGCTAGTAAATTAACGGAAAATGCTATGTCAGGCCTTGTAGCATTAGCAAGATACATTAGTGCACCAATTGCACTGAGATAGGGTACTTCGGGACCAAGGAGTTCCTCATCCTCTTCTGGAGATCGGAACAAATCCTTATTCACTTCAAGTGATCGAACAACCATTGGTGTACTCAATGGGTGCGTTTTGTCCATGTAAAAGCATTTTAAGACCCTTTCTGTATAGGCAGATTGATGGATAAAGATCCCGTCTGCTAAATGTTCAATTTGCAGACCAAAACAAAGTTTTGTCTTTCCTAGATCTTTCATCTCAAATTCTTTCTTAAGATATTCAATTGCCTTTTGGAGCTCTTCTGGAGTTCCAACAAGATTTATGTCATCAACATAAACAGCAAGTATAACAAATTCTGATGCCGTTTTCTTTATAAAAATACATGGACAATAACATCATTTATGTAACCTTCTTTAAACCACATGCGCCCAAATTGCTTTAAACCGTACAAAGATCTTTGTAATCTGATTGAATACATTTCCTGAGTTTTTGCTTCAGGCATTTTAAATCCTTCAGGGATTTTCATATAAATTTCATTATCAAGTGAACCGTACAGATAAACTGTAACTACATCCATTAGATGTATTTCAAGCTTTTCATGTAGTGCTAAACTGATGAGATATCGAAATGTTATGGTATCCATAACAAGTGAATATGTTTCATCAAAATCGACTCCAGGTCGTTGTGAGAATCCTTGTGCAACAAGACGAGCTTTGTATCTTTCAACTTCATTTTTATCATTCCTTTTTCTCACAAAAACCCATTTATGACCAACTGGTTTTATACCAGCAGGTGTTTGGACTACTGGTCCAAAGACCTCTCTTTTAGAAAGTAACTTCAATTCCGATTGAATTATCTCTTGCCATTTTGGCTAATCAGATCTTTGTCGAGATTCTTCGACAGATCGAGGTTCAAGATCCTCACTATCTTGCATAATATTAAGTGCAACATTATATGCAAAAATATTATCCACCACTATTTCAGATCGATTTAAATTAATCCCATCACCAATCGAACTTATTAAAAGTTCCTCACTCACATGAGCTTCGGGTTCATTGATTTCTTCAGGAATCTCAGAATTAATCAGATTTTGGGTCTCTTCAGGAGATCCCTTCATAATATCGTTTTGATCATTTGTCGATTTTCTTTTTCGAGGATTTCGATCCTTAGAACCCAAAGGCCTACCACGCTTCAGGCGTGCTTTTGGTTCATTAGCTCTCATGTTAGTAGATGGTCCTACTGGGACATCAATCCGGATAGGCACATTCTCTGCTGGGATATGTGACTTAGTTATCCTTTTCAAATCAGTAAATGCGTCTGGCATTTGATTTGCTATATTCTGTAAATGGATGATCTTCTGGACCTCCTGATTACATATAGGGGTACGGGGATGAAAGTGAGATAATGATGAAACTTTTCACACAATTTCTCTTTTGATTTCCTTTTTCTCTCCCCCTAATTGTGAGAAATTTATTTCATCAAACCGACAATCTGCAAACCGAGCAGTAAATAAATCTCCTGTCAATGGTTCAAGATAGTGAATAATAGAGGGTGATTCAAACCCAACATATATTCCTATCCTTCTCTGTGGTCCCATCTTACTACGTTGTAGTGGTGCTACTGGCACATATACAGCACATCCGAAAATTCGTAGATGGGCAATATTTGGTTCATGACCAAAAACTAATTGTGACGGAGAATATTTATTATAATGTGTCGGTCTGAGACGGATAAGTGATGCTGCATGCAAGATAGCATGGCCCCAAGCAGTAGTGGGCAATTTTGTTTTCATAAGTAGTGGTCTTGCTATCAATTGCAGGCGTTTAATAAATGACTCTGCAAGGCCATTTTGAGTATGAACATAAGCTACAGGATGTTCAACTTTTATCCCAACTGATAGACAATAATCATCAAAAGCTTGAAATGAGAATTCTCCAGCATTATCAAGACGAATAGCCTTTATAGGATAATTTGGGAATTGTGCCCTTAATCGAATTATTTGGGCTAATAGCTTTGCAAACGCCAGATTGCGAGATAATAGTAGGCACACATGAGACCATCTTGAAGATGCATCTATTAGGACCATAAAATATCTAAACAACCCACTTGGTAGGTGAATAGGTCCACATATATCCCCATGTATACGCTCTAAAAAGGCAGGGGATTCAATACCAACCTTCATTGGTGATGGTCTAGTGATCATTTTGCCTTGATAACAAGCATCACAAGAAAATTCGTCATTTGTAAGAATCTTCAGGTTCTTTAATGGATGCCCACTTGAATTTTCAGTAATTCGTCTCATCATTATTGATCCAGGATGGCCCAAACGGCCATGCCAAAGCATAAAAATATTTGAATCCGTAAACTTCTGGTTTACGATAGAGTGTGCTTCAATTGTACTAATTTTTGAATAGTATAAGCCAGAAGATAAAGTTGGTAACTTTTCTACAATGCATTTCTGGCCAGAAATATTCTTTGTAATACAAAGATATTCCCTGTTCATTTCATCTATTGTCTCAACATGATACCCATTTCGGCGGATATCTATAAAACTTAACAAGTTTCTTCGGGACTTGGAGGAGAACAATGCATTGTCTATATAAGTTTTGTTCCCTTAGACAGAAATATTATGGCTCTTCCGGAGCCTTCAATCAAACTTATATTACCAGAAATTGTTGAAACATTTGCTTTTTCCTTATGCAAATAAGAAAAGTATTTCTGATCGTTGAATATGGCATGAGTTGTTCCACTATCAATAGCACAAATATCTTCATGATTTGTCTTTGATCCAAACATAATTTAAGGATTATCCATATTCTTCAAAATAACATAAATAAAATATATTATAGTAAACATCATTATCAAAGCATAACTTTTATTTATGTACAACAATTACATAACCATACTATCTATTACAAACAACAAAAATTAAAATATTTACATTTCTACAGATTCACTACCGATTACATGACTTGTTTCTCCTTCTGGGAGTGCAAAGTAATCAGCTACATCCAAATGCATGAAGTTTAAATTATCTTCAGAAATAAAATTTGCTTCAGCATTTTTATCTGTCTTCTTCAGGGAGGCTTGATAAAGCTCAACCAGGTGCTTTGGCGTACGACAGGTACGTGACCAGTGCCCTTTTCCTCCACATCTATAGTATGCATTTTCTGCATTTGGCGCTTGCACCGCTTCATGCTTTTGTTCCTTCCTTTTCTACTGCTGGTGGTGAGGAGACTTCTTTGGTGCATTATTATTACCATGATTGGGGTTCTTCCCCGACCACAGCCATGACTACGACTGGGGCCACGACCTCTTCCACGTTTAGCTTGGTGGAAGTTCGTCTCATTCACTTCAGGGAATGGACAAGAACCAATATGTCGGCTTTCATGATTTTTCATTAATAGCTCATTATGTTGCTCTGCTATAAGAAGATGTGAGATAAGAATACTTTTTAAATCCCATTTCTCGATATTGTTGTTGCAGGAGCATATTCGAGGCATGAAAAGTGGTGAAAGTTTTCTCCAACATATCATCAGTAATATTATCACCACATAATTTCAATTGGGAAATAATTCTGAACATAGCAGAATTATACTCACTGATAGATTTAAAATCTTGTAGCCTTAGATGAGTCCAATCATAACATGCCTGTGGAAGAACGACCATCTTCAGGTGGTCATATATATCTTTCAAATTATTCCACAGTATGACTGGATCTTTAATAGTGAGATATTCCATTTTCAGGCCATCATCAAGGTGATGACGTAGGAATATCATTGCTTTGGTACAGTCTTGGTTTGATGCCTGATTTTTATCCTTGATGGTGTCTGTCAGACCCATCGCATCAAGATGAATTTCAGCATCAAGCACCCAAGACATGTAGCTTTTGCCCGATATATCCAGGGCTACAAATTCAAGTTTAGAAAGATTTGACATTATTTAGGAAAAGAAAGTTCTTACCTCAGATACTTTCAAAATATTTGCTCGAGATGGCAGAGTCTCGTGCTGATAACGTGTTATAAAATAAAGACTATAAAGTAAAGACAAGTATAGAGAGAAACTGATATATTATTCGAATTCAAACTGATGTACATAATGAACTGAAATCTCTTCTATTTATAGAAGAAAGGAAGTTGCTGTGTAAGCTGCTACTATACCAGATATGGATAATCTTCTACTGAGAGTAATGTTTATCCATAACGGAGTACTGAAAGGATAAGCTTATTATACCCGATATGGATAATCTTCTACCGGGAGTAATATTTATCCATAATGGAGTACTGAAAGAATAAGCTTATGATACCCGATATGGATAATCTTCTATCGGGGGTAATATTTATCCATAATTGGGTACTGAAAGGATAAGCTTATTATACCCGGTATGGATAATCTTCTTCCGGAGGTAATGTTTATCCATAACTAGGTACTGAAAGGATAAGCTTATTATACCTGGTATGGATAATCTTTTACCAGGGGTAATGTTTATCCATAACCGGGTACCGAAGTGATAAGCTTCTTCAGGAAGCTTATTTCCAATAGAGCACTAAATAGATAAACATATTTACGGTGGAGTCCCATATGGATAAGCTTCTTCAGGAAGCTTATTTACAACAGAGTACTAAATAAACATCCATAATATAATATATTTATAACAACTAAATCATTTTAACTATTTATTGTTGAAAAGACTAAAGAAATATTGATGGGAGAATTATGAAATATCTATATCAGTGAAATGCAACAAGCCAGTATTCGATCTCATGTAGAAAAAATAGAAAATTAAATAGAATTGTATTTAGAGAAAGTAGAAGCTGTTATGTTAAACATCACATTATGGTGGATGTCTACTCTTCTTCCATGATCTTTATCTCAAATGCTTTATGACATATTCAATGACATATTTTGTATGTTCAATGACATATTCCATGACATATTTTCTTAACTTTTTATACCTATATAAATGCCTTGTAATAGATAGTAAATGACACACAATTGAAGAAGAAATCTCTTCCTTCTCTCTATCTCCATTTCTTGTTCATGTTTTACTAAAAAGTTTTTATTTTCTTGTTCCATATTATTACTTTGAGTTATATTTTATAACACGTTATCAGCACGAAGTCTCTAACCTTAAGGTTGAATTCCACTTCTGGTAAAGTATATCTGGATGATCTATTGTCATAATATAAACTTGGGCATCTTGTTCATGAATATAGTATAGTTAAATTTTCGTGAACTAATAATAGGTGGCATGCGTTAAACTACATAATTTACAAAATTACAATTATACTTTATTATGTATGCTTATGGTTTTACCTTATAATACAATTTAGTATGCCTAGTATAATGATTATACATTAGTTTACTGTCACATATAATTAATATAATAATAATAATAATAATAATAATAATAATAATAATAATAATAATATTCGTAACTATTTTATTTTGATAAGATAAAATATTAGTACAAGAAGTATGTACTACACCAAAATTTTCATTAAAGATAGTTCTTATCAAATTAACGTGTTCAATCATTTCTATATGGAAATATATGTCTTTATTTGCTAGATCTCTTATCGGACAACGATAATATTCCAAGTAAGTCACATTCTATCATTTCTACTCCATCTCGTGGTATGAAAGGTACAATTTTTTTTCTTTAACTAACTTTGGGGCTTAGTTCCATTAGAAACTGTGAAATAATTTATACTTTGGTACAATTCTCATGGCCTTTTAGTTTTACGGACAGATATATGTTTGATCGAAATAGTTATTAAACTAATCAATTCTTTCCTTGTTATTGTTTACTGCCTTCATTGAATTGTTCATCTAATTATATGAACTAATGACTTTAAAAGCAAAGTAACATGGTTTTGCTGGTACTTGGCAATAGTGATGTCATTATGTTTTATAGCTAGCTAGCCTATTGGAATATGTAAACTGTCTAGCAAAATATTATTACTTTCTTATTAACTTTCTGAAAATTGAATTGTGATATATAATAAAGCAACAATACTAGTTATATAGCATGTCAAATCACTTAACCAAATTATAACTGGAATTGCTTGATAAAGACCTTAGTGCAATAAGGTTATTCATATTAACCAGTATTGTTCTTACATGTATTTAGTACATTTTAAGTCATGCGAATTAATGTATATAATTTAATAATGTATACCATGCACTAACTGGACATACGGTTTAGACATATTCTGGTATTATCTAATTTACGATTTTTGTCAAATTATTATGATATTTTTATATCATATTTATGCACCACTTAATTCATTCAAATTAGCGGACGTGATATATAATCTTTGGGTTATTGAGATATCGATGTCCAATTTTTAATCAATACCACAACAATTAGTTTTTTTAGTGTAGAATAATTATTTTTATAGTGTTAGTTCATATGAACTTACAAATATGATATCACTAGAGCACTAATTGATTTTATGCATGTAATCATTATAAATTGGCATTATTTTTAAAGCTTGGGGTAAGACATGAATTTGAATCGTGATAGAGTTTCAAGTCATTTTGGTCAAACATGCTTTTACATGGGTAAGACATTGGATTCGACTCCCAATGCACCATATTGATGATATAATGATGACTAAAGAAAAATAATATATTTTCCATTAAAGGCATGAAGATTGTCCCACTTGATTTGCTTCATTCTTGAAGTGAATGTGGTAGCAGTACATAATAAGTTTAAATGAAGACATGTGGTGGAACAATGAACGTGGGCTTTCCAAAGAAAAAAAAAATAATAATCATCACTATGATTTTAAAGGAAAACAATAAGGGTTCTTAAAATAGTCCTTCAAAATATGAAGGCAATGTTTGCCATCAAATTGGTATGAAAATAATAAAGCACGTCGCTGATTATGATTCATTCCTTGAAGAGAATGTGACTTGTGATAAGCATTGAGAATGCAAACCCATTCCTAAAGTTGAATGTGACAATATGTGATAAAAGCAATGAATAAAGACATGCAATTCATGATTATATGAATACCACACAACTCACCTTTAAGGAAGGTTTGAGTGAAATAAAGAGAATAAATATTATTGTGTGGTTACATAAATATGTCATTGGTCGCGTACATGTGATACGCCAAATATTATTTTGCCATGCCTTATAAAAGTTATTAAAGTCAAAATTAAAGCAATAAATGATTTTGCTTATGATGATTTTGACCATGAAAATCTATTATAATATAAGTTTCTCCGTGAAGGAGACATTTACCATATGAATGGTTTGATAAAAGATCGTGTAGTACAAAAGTTGTTAAGAGCTCCAGATGAATAAAATTATTCATGACATTGATATTGTAAAGTCTCAGAAGAAACTTTTTGAGTTTCAAATGTACAAGTCAAAGTGATTATCATATTAAGACAATAAATGAAAGGAAGATTGAATATATTCATATTTCTATAATCATATCGGGTAAATATGAAAGGTTACCCAGTTTTATTTCTATTTGTACTACACAAATATAAGAATGATGCTTGAATCATATGCCACAAGTAAACTAGAGGTTTACTAAAATAAATATTAGTTGGCATAACCGGTTGACCATCCCGGTTCAATTATGATGCGAAAAAAAATTAATTGAGAATTACATTTGCATATATTGAAGAATAGAAGATTCTTCAAGAATTCTCTTATGTTGCTTATTCTCATGATATACCAGTTAAGGTAGGGATTACATCCCTTGATTTCTGGAACAAATAAAAGGTGATAAATATATGGGCCCAGTCACCTGCCATGTGGATCGTTTACTATTATATGGTTTTAATAGATGCATCTATTATATGGTCACATGTGCATTTATTATCAACTTGCAGTTTGGATTTTGCAAGATTGCTTGCTCAAATTATTAGAGCATAATTCCAGAATATAAATTATGATAATTTATCTTAATAATACTGGTTTAAATCCAAGTTGGTTTAGCAGAAATTGTATGCCTCCAGTTATAGCTAAATCATTGGTTATGAGAACAAAACTCTCAAAAATAAAATTTTGTATGAGATGTATTATATAATATACAGCAGCACTTGTACGCATCTAGCCAAGTTATGAAAATTTCTTCCTATCACAATCGGTTCAGGGTCAGGAACCAAATAATTTCTATATAGAAATATGGATGTGTTATATGATATAATTATTCCACCACAATGCATAAAGATGTGTTCCCAAAGAAGGTTGGGAAATGTGTTGGTGATCCCAACATTAAGGGGAGAAAATGGGCAGCTGAGAAAGTGATACGTGAAATGAATTATTATTAATACATATAAATCCTCGTACAAGAAAATATGAACTTGAAGTTCAAGTGATAATTCATTTACAAATTATTGCCAGACGCATTTTGCTGACCCAAAGCTAAATGTCATATTTCAGCTGCTAATGCTCCAAATAGAATAAAGCCCATGGGGGACAGAGTCTATGCCACACATAAAGCGTAACAGACAAATCGGTTCCAAAGATAAAACTCCTTGAAGAAGGAGAGGGGCAAATATTCAAAATGGTCATAAAATTGAGGCAAATGTTCTAGAAGAGCACCACGTCATAATATATCATAAGACCTCATGGGAGAGGCTCAGGTACCTGAAATAATGAGATAAAGAGATCTCAATAAGTTATGTCATTATTAGGTAATAATGGAACCAACATAAAGTGATCGTTGACGATATTGTTAATATAATGTAGCGCTCAATATTATTAATATTGACGAGGATCTTGAGCTCAAATCTGTCATGAAATTTGGACAAATAAATGATGGGCCAAAATAAAATAAAAAAATATATATGCAATCAAGATTGATTTCACCTGAAAAATGTGAAGTTGGACGGATAGTCCCAATATCTGAAAGTATAAAAGCCACTGGAGGTATAAATGTGCTCTTGTGCGAAGAAAGACAAGTCGATAGACATAAAGACGACTTGTATCACAAGAAGATTTGTAAATATCCTAGCATTGATTATATAGAGACATGTTCTCTTGTGGTGGATGTAGTCATTTCAGGTTTTAATCTGGCAATACATAAAAAACTTGATATGCGTATAATGGAAATCATTGAAGGATTTAAATTGTTCTGAAGTATATTATGGTTCCTAAGAAATTTATTAAATAAAGCTTCAATAATCCTTATATGGATTGAAACAATCAGGGCGCATGTGGTATAATCGCCCGAGAAAATACTTGTTGAAAGAAGGGCACAAGAATAATTCAATTTGTCCTTGTAAAAGGATCCGGATTTGAATTTGTTATAACTGCTGTGTATATTGATGATTCAAATATTATTAGAACTCCCGGGGAGCTTCATAAAGCAGTAGACTATTTAAAGAAAGAATTTGAAATGAAAGATCTTAGAAAGATAAAATTTCATCTTAGTCTACAAATTGAGTATATGAAAGATGAAATTTTTGTCCATCAATCAACATACACTGAAAATATTTTAAAGTGATTTTATATGGATAAAGTACATCCATTGAGTACCCCGATGGTTGTCTGATCACTCGATATAAATAAAGATTCATTCCGATCTCATGAAAATAATGAAGAACTTCTTGATCCTGAAGTACCATATCTTAGTACTATTGGTGCACTAATGTATCTTGCTAACACTACATCTTAGCAAGATATAGCTCTTCTCCTACAAGGAGACATTGGAATGAAATCAAACAAATATTGTGTTATCTAAAATGGACTACCGACGTGGGCTTATTTTATGGCAATAATTGCAATCCCGATCTTGTTGGTTATGCTGATGCGGGGTATTTATCTAACACACACAAGGCTTGATCTCAAACATGCTATGTGTTACATGTGAAGACACTGCCATATCTTGGCAATCGACTAAGCAATCAATCATGGATACTTCATCTAATCATGCTAAGATAATTGTTATTTATGAAGAAAGTCGAGAATGTGTATGATTGATGTCTATAATATATCTTATCCGAGACAAATGTGGTTTAAAGTGTGACAAACTACCCACAATTTTGTATGAAGACAATGCAACATGCATAGCTCAATTGAAGTGAGGATTCATAAAAGGAGATAGGACAAAACACATTTCACCAAAATTATTTTTCACATATTATCTTCAAAAGAATGGTGATATCAATATGCAACAGATTCGTTCAAGTGATAATATGACTGATTTGTTCACCAAATCTCTATCGACGTCAACCTTCAAGAAACTAGTGTACAAGATTGGGATGCGAAAGCTGAAGGATGTGAACTGATGCTCTCATCAGGGGGAGTTAATACGCGTTGTACTCTTTTTCCCTTACAAGGTTTTGTCCCATTGGGTTTTCCTTGCAAGGTTTTTAACGAGACAACCAAAAGGCGTATTTCTAAACATGTGTACTCTTTTTCCTTCACTGAGATTTTTTTCCCCATAGGTTTTTTTTTTCTCTAGTAAGGTTTTAACGAGGCACATTATCTATTGACATCCAAAGGGGAGTGTTATGATAAATATTACATTATGGTGGATGTCTACTCTTCTTCCATGATCTTCATCTCAAATGCTTAATGACATATTCAATGACATATTTTGTATGTTCAATGACATATTCCATGACATATTTTCTTAACTTTTTATGCCTATATAAAGGCCTTATAATAGATAGTAAATGACACACAATTGAAGAAGAAATCTCTTCCTTCTCTCTATCTCCATTTCTTGTTCATGTTTTACTAAAAGATTTTTATTTTCTTGTTTCGTATTGTTACTTTGAGTTATATTTTATAACAGAAATATGATTTTTGAGCCTTTGGTGGCATGTTAATAAGCATATCCAAGCTTTTCAATCAAGGGAAATGGACAAACTTTTGAAATAAACTTTAAAAAAAGAAAAGAAAATGTGGAACAAGTACTTTTAGGACAACGAGAGTATCAACAAAATTATCCACTATGCTTCAAATGATTGGTTGTGATATCATTCAAGGCGGCAAGCTTGCTATTTTTTACAATCGACAAATAATTTGACAAAATGATAGCTTAAATTTTGAAATATAAATGTCAATTTATAGGCATGAAAATTATGATTTCTTCCTCAACAAGTCATAATATTGCCACCCCAATTTGATAAAGCTAAGATCATTTCAAAAAAGCAATACATCAGCTTTAGCATGCTTCGTTTTTATCATTTAAAAAATTATCCACAAATTGGTTAATAATTAGAGTTCACCAAAAAATTGCATACGACCTACGAAGACGACCAATATATGTCGTCCTAGCATTTGACAACTTCCATGTTTTTCTCTTACGTAAACATGACAAGAAACCATAGAACATTGACAAGCTCAAGTTTTTATTTTTTATTTTTTTTAGAACAATTATAATTTATTTTGAATGTCAACAGAAGAGAAACAGGTGTTCTTTTTTTTTGGGGGGGGGGGGGGGGGTGTAAGACATCATTATCAAGAAAAATTGAAAATATAAGTCTTTGTGAAGTGATTATAGTCTTCAAATGATTTGAATTTTATATTTAGCTTCCAGAATGGAACAAAATTTTCTTATATACATTGACTTCTAATCATGAAACTCCCCTACCAAGCACCTGACTTTGACTGAGGGAACCAAAAATGAAAAATGAAAAATTTTAAAACAGGTTGAGTCTAAAAATAAATTAGCTAATCGAAGGCAACCCCCAAAAATTTCTTGTATGAAATTAAATAGGGTTGTTGAACATTATTGTAACTAAGGATGCTAACAAACACCCACTAGCAGAGTAATATATCAAGGGCGGATTCCGGTAGTCCAACTGAAAATATTATTTTCGACTTGATTTACCTATATATATGCAAAAAAAAATTTAAAAAATAATATATATATATATATATATGTATGTATGTATGCATGCATACATTATAAAATCACACACATTAATTCTAAATTTTATTATTAATAATTTTTGTTCTTTTCTTTAATTTTATGTGGGCAGGCTGGACAGGAAATGGAGTTATGAGTGCTCATCAACCGTTCAATGATTTCAGACTAGGAATAAATTTGAACAGGCATTTATGTTGAACTTCAGCCATAACTTGTGAAGTAATAATAATAAATATAAGTACCCTAATATTAAATATGCAAAACTCTCCTGAATTTTCTGTCTCTGAGGAACCGTATCTTGTACCTTTTAGAATCGGCCTTGTCCTCCCTGCTATAACATTTATTGTGCTAAGTAATTTCTTTTCAAGATTTACAGCAACAAACATAGATTTATAAAAATAGAATTTGTTTTCCAAACAATTTCATACATTTATGTTGATCATCCGTAACTTGTGAAGTAATCGTAAATATAAGTACCTTCATATTAATGGTGTAGATGGAATATCTCCTCAATTCTCCTTGCTATGACATTTATTATACGGAAAGCATTTTCTTTCAAGGAGAAAGTATTAATTTGGTTTGATGAATCCAATTTTTTTTTCCAATAATAAACATGAACTTTAATCTATATAGTATGTGTTCCCAATTATTGATCACTAATGGATCGTTGGAAGAGCTAACATCTATCAACTAATTGAGAAAATAAATAATTCAGATCATGTTTATCTTCATTGGGTTTTCAGATTTATATGATCAAATTACATAGTCATTTGATTTTCCTGATATACTATATTAATTTTAAGTAAACAAAGCGAAGCTGATGTGATTTTAACGTCTTTGTGAAATGCCTTTTAACACGTCCTTTATTTCAGCAGTAATGTTGCACCTGTTTGACACTGTAAAATAAAATGCGCTGAATAAATCCTACAACTAAAGATATATTAGTAATTTAATCCTATAGTAGATCATGTCCCAAAAGAAATAATCATCACAAATTATGTCGTTGCAAGAAAATGGCGCACATAGCTTAACCAAAACCTATATGATAGTTTGGATTAATTAACAATATGGAAAAAAAATACTAATGCAAATGTAACTTCTTTTTCCCACAACTTCTCCAAAAAATTATATCAAGCAATACAACAAGTCTTTTTCCTTATCATCTAAATTCCTAGTCAAACTACACTTTCTCAAACTTCATCCTTAGTTCAAAGCTCACCATAAACAGTAGAGTATAATTAATTAAAGAAAATAAAAAAGAATCATTAGTGGCAAATCACAGCCAAGAATCACCTATGTCAAAATCCGAATTATGTACTAAACCTACTACGGGGTCACTAAACTAGCAAACTTATGAAGCAGCCTGAGGAGCATGAACTTGTGCAGGTGGAAATGGGAAGAGATTGGGCTTTGCCAAAGAAAGCGTCGTGTTCGTGGCCGTGGCAGAGGTAGCAGCAGCGGCTGTAGGGACGGCTGCGGCGGTGGTGGTGGCGACTCGCTCACAAGACGGACACATAGTGAGAGTGGTGGCAGGAAGTTGCATGTACAAAGGTTGGGAAGATTTTAAAGCTCTTAATTCTTGAAGCTCTTTTTGCAGCCTCCTATTCTCTTCAGTCAGTGTCTCACAACATCTTTTTAAATATTCACAATCTAGTTCTGTCTGCTTCAATTTCGTCCTGCCATTGTTGAATTTATAAATGCATCAATTAATAATACAGTAATTACTAGTAGTACAATTTACTTCTAATATTAACAAGATTTTTTTTTCCTTTTTTATTGGATAATGTGAAATTAAATGCTTACCTTGCTCTTCTATTTTGGAACCACACTTCTACTTGTCTAGGCCGAAGTTTTAATTGCTTTGCCAGAGCAAACTTCTGTTTCTGCAAAATGTTAAAATTCTTTTCAAATTGAGAACAATATCAGTACTGTACGTATACTTTCATAAATTAGGAAAAATAAATACATAATTAATAAAAAACTAAATAAATACTGCTCGGTAAAAATATTACTCCTTTCCATATTTAAAGACAACATAAATATATTGTAAGTGATAAATTTAAAATTTTTAACAAATATTTAAGAAATTGTGGTTAAAAATATCTTTGATATATTCTCCACGTAACAACAACAACACCGCCAATATTATCCCACATCATGGGGTTTGGGAAGGTGATATGTACGCAGACCTTAAGGTAGGAGTACCTTGTGAAGGTAAAGATGCCGTTTCCAATATAGTCCCTCGATCTCCACATAGTAATAGTGCCATATAATTGAGGAGAGGGTATTAATATCAAACATCAATCTTTTGCTAATGTAATTTGTTACTACTTCCTTTGGTCCAATTTATAATATTTTTTGTTAGTCCCTTTAAAAAATAATATTAAATTATTCATCTTACCCAAACTTTTACAGGCACACAATATGAAATATTTAATACCATAAAATTTTAAAAGTCTTATAATCATACAAATATTTAACTAGAGAGTAACTTTTCACCAAATATTTTATTGATATACTCTTCTAAGACGAAACAAATCTCTTGATCAACTTTGTTGTTAAGGGTTTAGCTCAAAGATTTATTCCCTTTTTGACCAACAAAAGATTTGATATGATGAAGATTGACTTACAGGATTGAGAGTGTTATGTTCTTTGAAACTTTCTTCAAGAAAAGCAGATTGCTCTTTAGTAAGTCTCAGTTTTTTTCTAGCTAAACCATTGTTTTCATCTTCATCACTAACTCCTCTTTCTGTATCTCCGGCTTCAGAATGATCTCTCTTTCCTATTAATGATCTGCTATTTCCATTTCTGTATATTGATGAAAATTCCATCTGAAAACTTGATACTCCGCTGTTGCTGTTCGGAGATGAGAGGTCCGTCCCTTCTTCCGCCTCCTCTTCCAGTACTATTGGCCGCCGGTTCATGTCCAATACCTTTCCTGCCGGTCCATTTGTTAAACCCGGTTCAGCTGCTACTAAAACAAACCAGCAACAAAATGCTTTTTATCAGATAATAAGCATAAATCTTTACAGAAGCAACACACAAGTAATAGAAAAAAATTACCCTAGATACTGTAAAGGCTATAGTTTAGGAATTTTTTGTTGTTGTCTGTTTGGTTTTATGCTTTAGTGTATGTATCAGAGATTCAGTAGCCTAACTAATTAAAATTTACATTAGGTATTCACTATTTGGTTAATCGCTAGTTAAAGAAAATATTATTTTTTCCAGATAAGGATCGTCAACATTATCTACACAAATTATATAACTCCCTATATATCCTTCCCTTAATTCCCGGCTTCCCCACAAACCCAAAAACTAAAAAAAGAAAAAGAAAAAAAAGAAACAAATCACAAGACAATAGAGTGGAGCAGTGACAGAGCTAGGTGGGGGGTTAACCTAAAATAAGAGAAAATTATAATATATATATATATATATATATATATATATATATATATATATATATATATATATATATATATATATATATAAGAATATTCCTTTAATTTCTTTGCGTGTTTACTTTTTAATTTTTTGAATTCTCTTGCCGAAAATCCCATTTTCCCTACTGATGAAGGAGAAGAAGAGGGTGATGTGTGAAAAGAACTTACTATTTTGAGAGAGCCAAGGGAAAGGAATCTGTGAAGGCATAATTTGATTGAGGGGAACTGCAGAAAGAGGCAGAAGATCAAGATGCAATATTTTTCTTCCTCCATTATTTTCATCTAATTCATGAGTAGTATTGCTCTTTCCTAAACCCATGCAGAATCTTAAATCTTTATTGCTACTCGTTAGCAGCTCCTCATGTGATGAAGAATTATTAGTAGATTTTTTAAGAAAGGAAAATGATTTTTGGGTATCCCCTCCTAAGCTCAAAGCTAACTCCATTAGAGAGAGAGAGGAAGAAATATTGTTAAGAGAATAGGAAAATGTGGAATGTGGTTGAGTTGAAGAATGGAAGAAAAAGGAGACAATTTTAAAGATGGCTTTGTCCAATAAACTTTTAATACTACTACTAGTAGGACGATAATTAAAGGGCAAAACTCAAAAGGCTTTTCTTTTTTGTTTTTGGATTTGGGCAAAAAATAAAATTGACCGACAAAATACTCATTGAAGAGCGCACGTGAATCCATATAAGTATACAATGGGTTCATACCAATGACACGAACGGTCAATGGCGGAGGCAGAATCTCCATAAAAGGGTTCAATTTTTTTTTGTAGCTAGTACGAATTGAATCTATGATCTTATGAAGGTTTTGAACCTCCTTGACCACTAAATTATACTTTTGGGTTGTGTTAAGATGGTTCAAAATTTACTATATAGAGGTAAAAATCAAATTTTATCTTATATATACAGTGTAATTTTTCGACGAAGGGGGTTCGAACCGTCCCCTAAATCCGCCCTTGCGCATAGCGTGAGAAAGGGAAAGATACTGTCTCAAAACAATATATACTGCTGCTGCACTACTAATATACCGTTTTAATTTGTATGAACCTATTTATGGTGGCTATTTAAGAAAAGAGAGAAGACTTTTAAATTGTGGTGTAAAATGAAGCACATATTTTGTGGTAAAAATAGCGTGTAGTTGCCACTAATTAAGGGTGTCTTTAATTTTTATCCACTAATTATAATGCTCAGCAAAAATAGCCACTACTAATAGAAAAAAGATAATTTTACCCTTTCTTCCTCTCTTTCGCGTTGCATTTTCATCTGGAATACCCAAGGTGATTTCACGTCGACCTCCTCCATGCTTGGTCAATAGCATCGGGTCTATTAGTAGCCCCAATTACTAGGACATAACCAGGTCCATCACGAGATCCTTCTGATTTTGCTTCACTATTTCTTTTACCAATACGTACAGTAGTTCCTTTTGCATCATCAAAATTTTCAAGTTCTGAATTTTTGAGCATATGTCTCAATTACGTACAATAATTTCTTTCTTCATACCTTGTTTTTGTTTCTTTTGAGTTCAAAGATTAAAAGTTAAGGACATGAGTCTTTAAGTTTGACATGCAGGTTTAAAAGTTAAGGACAGGCAGTCCTTAAATTTGACATGCAGGTTCAAAAGATAAGGACAAACAGTCCTTAACTTATAGTTTCAAGTTCAAAACTTAAGGACAATCAGTATTTAAGTTATTGTTTCAAGTTCAAAACTTAAGGACTTGCTGTCCTTAACTTTGAGTTTCAGGTTCAAAAGTTAAGGACAGACAGTCCTTAACTTATAGTTTCAAGTTCAAAACTTAAGGACAGACAGTCCTTAAGTTATTGTTTCAAGTTCAAAACTTAAGGACTGTCTGTCCTTAACTTTGAGTTTAAAGTTCAAAAGTTAAGGACAGACAGTCCTTAACTTACAGTTACACGTTCAAAAGTTAAGGACAACTAGTACTTAACTTACAGTTACAAGTTCAAAAGTTAAGGACAATAGGTCTTTAACTTTGACTTACAAGTTCAAAAGTTAAGGACGCTTGGTCTTGAAGTTTGAGTTCCAAGTTCAAAAGTTAAGGACATGTAACCTTGAAGTCCTGAACTTAGAGTTCCAAGTTCAAAAGTTAAGGACATGTAGTCCTGAAGTCCTGAACTTAGAGTTTCAAGTTCAAAAGTTAAGGACATGTTGTCACACCTCCTTTTTGCGCGCCCGCCCCCGAAGGGTTAATGCGCGAGGGGAGTTTTTCCAATTTAAGTGACAATATTCGAAATGGGATTATTTATTTAATTCAGAGTCGCCACTTGGGAAAGGTTTGGCTTTTGGTGTCCCAAGTCACCGGTTTATCTTGAATCCCAAATCGAGGAGATTTTCGACTTTTCCAAATGAAGTCTGCGAACCAGAGATTCTAAGTAAGAAATTCTGTTGACCCGAGGGAAGGTGTTAGGCACCCTCGAATCCCGTGGTTCTAGCACGGTCGCTTAAATTGTTATAATGGCTAAATATCTGATTTAAATACATGTTGTGACTTACGTGCTTTTATTAAGTTTTAACCGCTTTTATTATTATCATTTATTTTTATAGAATTGCAACGTCGTGAAAATGTATCTCGAACCACGTCACAATCAATGCACCTGTAGTTGTTAACACATTTCGACTCCGTTGAGATTTGAATTTGGGTCACATAAATGCGCACCCGAATTTAAGAATGTAATTTGATTAAGTCGCCCCTAAAGAATCTAACGCGTTATTGTCTTCGGGGAGGGCAGTGGAATTCACTAAACAGCCCGTCCCAAATTCTAAGTATTTATTATGACCAATTATTGAGGGCCCCGCAATTTGCCTTTTTATTCGGCGAGACTCGTCTCATTATTTTAGAAGGGTACCCTACAATGACTACATTTTTACTACATTTATCTTTAAAGAGAAGGATGATGCCGAATTTTGCTGGTTTGGACAAATACGGACTGAATCCTTATTATGTTTGCCGAACCTAAACTTGTTTGATTACCTGATTGATTGTTCATGAGGTGAGGGTTACCGCATGCTTTGTCTTCAACAAGTGAATATGCTTATTAATTCGCTAAGTGAGATTGCAAACAAACTAACAACATATATTGAGTTATGTTTAACGACCTCCAAGTTCTATTCTTAACACTCTAACCTATTTGAAATTGATAAAAGAAATCGGCTGTCTTATTAGGAAAATTACTACTAATTGAACTCAAAAATGATTATTAGTTTTTCTCAACAATCATCACATCATTTCGAAATAAAGAATCTATACCGAAACCCAGTATCGAACCTGCATTGGAACGAATAAACTGACAGGAGAACTGGCATTCATAGCCAGACTCTTAATGTGACTGTATGGGAGTTTGTTTGGGATACATTTATCCCGGACCCAGTACCACAGTTTTGTAAATTCAGTGGTCTAGGCAAAATACATACAAGTGCTTACCATGACTCTATGTTATACAGTCATACTAAATCAAACAAGTGTTATACTGAACTGAATGTATACTAAATCAAAACATGCTATCTATGTCATACTGTCATTACTGTTGAGCCATGCTATCTAACAGTTCATCTTAAACAGAATGTATGCTAGTTTATACAGAATATTTGCAGTTCGCAGTAAAAATGCAGGCCCAACCAACATTCGAACTATCTTTTTACACCAATGCTATAACATAAACTGGTGTTCATTTCTTTATTTCTGCTTCAACTTCAAACTTTCAACAATACAAGGTTCAAAGGTTGTGTACCTGGGAATATTTGCAATTGAAGAAAAGGGCAATCAGTAGAGTAACAATGAACAAATGCAGCAGCAGTAACAGCACCAACAGTAGCAGCAGGGCAGTATGGCAACAGCAACAAGAAACAGTAGAGTAGCAACCACAACTCTCAAAATAATTGGAGTGAGATCAACCCCAATTAAACTAAACTTTCGAGTAGAACAAACAATAAACAAGCAGACTCAGTTTTGTGAGAACTCAGTATTGCACAGAATAGGTCCGGATTTAGTGAAGTCAGAAACAAAAGGAAAGGAAGCAATTTCTGGTTTTGTTTGTCTGAGTTATCAGACAAAGATTCTTTTCCAGTTTCTGGATTCAAAAATTTGAACTTCAAGATATTCCCTCTTAGTATCTCTCCCTATCTCTGTGTGCTCTATCTGTGTGTCTCTAATCAGTGTGTATTCCAACTCTCTTTTTTCAAAGAATTCCTCACAGTCTATCTATTTTTCTCTTTTGCCACCTTCAAAGTCAGTCCTTTTTTTGTATCCCCCTTCTGTCTCCTCACCTCTCCCTCTTATAGGCCTCAAAACTATCCCTTTTAAACAGCCTGTTCAGACTATTACCATACCCCTCCCATGTGCCTTTAAACTTTTTCAGTTCCACTTTAGTTAATTAGGTATAAAAAACCCCATCATTCCCTGGCAGATTTAACTTTTCCATTTTATTTAACTAAAAGCAAGTATGGGCAGTAGGATATGTTGACAGCATATGCTGTCAAACCATTTTAAAATTAAACAAGGACCTTTATGCAGGCCACAGGTTGTGCACAAAGCACATGAGGTGCACCAATGCACATGAGGTGCACCAATGCAAATGTTGTGCAAGAGTGCACATGCCCTCCAATTCAGCATTTAAACCAAACATCCCTTTTACATTACTGATTCAAATCAACAGCTATAAGTAAACAAAATTGGTTCTTAATTGATTCAACAAATGTTCAATAGAAGCAAATCGATTTACTATGCTCAGACAGTTGAAACTAATTGACGACTCATGTCGACTCGACTATATTAGCATTAACATACACAATCGTAGCCAAAAATCAGACATTCAGAAGTATGGGACACATGACTCGACTTATACTGATTAAAATAGAATTGTACTTCGAGGAATCAGTTAGTCAGTACAAATTTGGAATACAACCAATACGCATGCCGTATCAGAATAGGAGGAGAGGGATCCAGACAAACACAGAGGTTCAAACAAAGTGGACAAACAAAAGTTGATAAAATTAAAACAAATATGAACAGTCTTTTAAAACAAATCATACGGACTAAAAACAAATAAAGGAAAAGAAAGCAGACTTACCTTAAAACTTGAAAAGTTTAACAGTTTGAACTCGGATTTGGACAAACTTTCTTAAGGCTGAATGAACTTTAATCGAAGTGTTTCTCAGATGAGAAACACTTTGATTGAAGTCCATTAGACCTTAATCTCTTCGGTTGAACCGGTATGAACCAGTGACGAAGGACACAAAACCTTCAAACTTAGATCTGGGATTCAGGCTTCCCTGATCAGATTCGGACCAAACCAAGTATGGTTTGGTCACGAGGAGGGTCCGGGGAGTATCTGGTGTGAAGCTGGGGTTGAACCGTGTAGATCGAGTTTCGACTCGAGTCTTCAAATGAAGATTCGAGAAGGTGGGGAGGGATTCGAACTACAGGGTTAATGGATTCATGTTCAGGATGGCAAGGGGGTTCTAGGGTGTTAAGGGGAAGGTCACCGGCGTCCATGCCGCCGGTTTTCATGGTGGAGGATACAGGGGTGGCTCTATGGTTTGATGGGGATGAGGTTGAAGACGGGAGCTGGGGTATCTGATGGGGGGCAGGGTAAGGTTATAGGCTTATATATGGAACAGGCGGCTGATCTCAGCCATCAGATTAACTGGAATCAATGGCTTGGATCTAAAGGCCTCGGGGAAACAATGTCGTTTCAACTAAAGGGGGTTTGGGTTGGTCCGGGTGGAAACGGGTCGGGTTCTGTTCGTGGGTATAGGAAATGTGATCTTGGCCGTTGATCAATCTGAGATCAACGGCCCAGATCAAACTGTATCCATACGACGTCGTTGGACTCTCTCTGGGCATCATCTGGACTGGACCGGGCAGGCCTGGGTCTTGGGCTGTTTGTTTGGGCCAATTTTGTTAAAATTGGCCCAAATCCGGAAGAATAAAGGGACCTTTTTTTTTTATTTTTTTTTATTTTATTTATTTCCTTTTTTATTTTAAAACAAAACTAAGCCAAAAATCAAATTAAAATTAAATACACACTCAATACAATTATTTGCACACTAAAATATTTCAAACAAGTAAAGTTAAACAAAATAAAATCACGGACGGAGATGCCTACTCATGATTTTCTATTTAACGACCGGATTACGGTTTGAATTATGCAGGACACATATATTTTTTTGAATTTTATTTTTAATAAAGTAAATAAATAAAAATGGGCCGAAGTCACAAATAAATCAACAAGGTGCCGCACAGAAATTCAAAATTGTACAGCAGGGCCAATTATTATCTTTTATTTCTTTTGGAGCGATTGTCGTGCGAAAAACAAAAATCACGTGCTCACAGCTGCCCCTCTTTGTTCGGAAACACGAAGAGTTTTCGTGCAAAGATAAAGTGAGCGTGTATGAGCGATTTTTGCCTATAGACTACTCCGTATGAAGCATGTTTTTTGAAAGATCTGACCGAATCTTGCTTCAAAGATTTCCTACATATCCTGGGCTAAACAGGAATCAGGTCAATGTAGTTCGGGAAGTTTTGGTAGCTGGGACTACCATGGGATTGCAATGCTTGCTGCTACTGCTGCTGCTGTTGTCACTACTACGTCACTGACCGCCTTATTACAACCAAATGAAAATTAGAAACTGAACTAACTACTTATATGTATGTCAACTGCTAGTTACAAGATTCCTATCTATGATTCTTTTACGACTTGATCTTGGGTCTTAGCTGATTCTGCTTGTAGACTCTGATCTGAATCTTGATGCTTGCGAGTTGCGGCGACTTGTGTAACCTCTGGGATACTGAGTGAGACGTGATTGGCAAGGTTCAGGCCTTTAATTAAACGTTGGAGTCAATCCGCTCTCCATTCACTCTGATATCTCGGAATGTCTTCTTTTGTCTTTTTCTTCTTTGATTCTGAGTTGAGACTCATCTCGTAGGTCATTTCGATCCGTGTGGCTCGAGGTTAGACCTGCGGGAAAAAACAAACAAACGAACGAAATTTTTTGCCCCAGTTTCACTAGGAAAATTTCGTTAATTATTCACCAGGAAGTTCATAAAATTGATGAAAGAGGATATGCATGCTCAGTTCAGGGTTGGAGCCCTAACACCGGCTAGCTGGGGAGAGGTTCGGTTTGGGGTTTAAAACCCTAATGCCGAACAAAGGAAGAATTCAGTTTAGGGTTCAAAACCCTAATGCTGGCTGGAAGAAAAAGTTTAGTTTAGGGTTTAAAACCCTAATGCTGACTAAAAGGAAAATTCAGTTTAGGGTTTAAAACCCTAACGTTGACTAAAAGGAAAATTCAGTTTAGGGTTTAAAACCCTAATGCTGACTAAAAGGAAAATTCAGTTTAAGGTTTAAAACCCTAATGCTGATTGCATGGAAAAAGCTCAGTTTAGAGTTTAAAACTCTAATGCTGGCTGAAAGGAAAATTCAGTTTAGGGTTTAAAACCCTAATGCTGATTGCATGGAAAAGCTCAGTTTAAAGTTTAAAACTCTAATGCTGGCTGAAAGGAAAATTCAGTTTAGGGTTTAAAACCCTAATGCTGATTGCATGGAAAAGCTCAGTTTAGAGTTTAAAACTCTAATGCTGGCTGAAAGGAAAATTCAGTTTAGGGTTTAAAACCCTAATGCTGATTGCATGGAAAAGCTCAGTTTAAAGTTTAAAACTCTAATGCTGGCTGAAAGGAAAATTCAGTTTAGGGTTTAAAACCCTAATGCTGATTGCATGGAAAATCTCAGTTTAGAGTTTAAAACTCTAATGCTGGCTGAAAGGAAAATTCAGTTTAGGGTTTAAAACCCTAATGCTGATTGCATGGAAAATCTCAGTTTAGAGTTTAAAACTCTAATGCTGGCTGAAAGGAAAATTCAGTTTAGGGTTTAAAACCCTAATGCTGATTGCATGGAAAAGCTCAGTTTAAAGTTTAAAACTCTAATGCTGGCTGAAAGGAAAATTCAGTTTAGGGTTTAAAACCCTAATGCTGATTGCATGGAAAAGCTCAGTTTAGAGTTTAAAACTCTAATGCTGGCTGAAAGGAAAATTCAGTTTAGGGTTTAAAACCCTAATGCTGATTGCATGGAAAAGCTCAGTTTAAAGTTTAAAACTCTAATGCTGGCTGAAAGGAAAATTCAGTTTAGGGTTTAAAACCCTAATGCTGATTGCATGGAAAAGCTCAGTTTAAAGTTTAAAACTCTAATGCTGGCTGAAAGGAAAATTCAGTTTAGGGTTTAAAACCCTAATGCTGATTGCATGGAAAAGCTCAGTTTAAAGTTTAAAACTCTAATGCTGGCTGAAAGGAAAATTCAGTTTAGGGTTTAAAACCCTAATGCTAATTGCCTGGAGAAGCTCAGTTTAGAGTTTAAAACTCTAATGCTGGCTGAAAGGAAAATTCAGTTTAGGGTTTTAAAACCCTAATGCTGATTGGCTGAAGAAGCTCGAGAATACTACCGATCTATTTTTTTTGAGTTTTCCTGTTTTAATAGAAGATAAAAGGGAGTTTCGTGGAAGCTTACCTTTCGAGTGAATTCATCATTGCCGAAGTACTTCCTGTACCCGTGCACCTTCTTCTTTGGGCGACACCTGCTTCTTGCACGGTTGTCTTGGATCGGACCTGTTTCAAACTTTCAGACAAAGAATCATTTGTTAGTTTGGAAATGACGGTCGGTTTGGTGACCTTGATAGTTCCCAATTGTTTTCTTGCGTCTTTATTTCTGTTGCGAAGTTCCGCCATTGATTTGATTCAAATGGCGAAACCTTTAGACTACTCAGGCTTGTATTTCCAGATTCTGTGATTACTTGCCTCGTAAGGCCTCTTTTATTTCTTTTTGTCCCATTTTGATTGGAGGTTCTCAACGGGGATTTTATTGGGGGTATTTTGTGGGAATTTGTACAAAAAGGAAGCTCTGTGGGGAATATTTACAAAGTGGATTCTTTGTGTGGATTTTTGTACAATGAGGCATGCTGGGGATTTATTTCAAAGCGGGATTTCTAGGATTTGTTGGGGTAAGCTTGTTGGGGAATATTTACAAAAGAACTCGCTGGGGCGTGCTGGGGAGACTCCATTTTTTTTTATTGGGGAAACTCTGTGGGAGTTTGTATAAAAGGAAAGACTCTGTGGGGATTTGTACAGGGGGAGATTCTGTGGGGATTTGTCCGAAGGCGGACTTGCTGGGGAAGATTTCAAGATTTCTCTCTTTCCTCTTTACTCTGAAACACCATCAAACGTCATGATTCATCATGCTTGGGCAATCATACCAACGAGATGAGGCGCTTTCCTCCATGAGACGGGATTCCGTGCAAACGAACCATGCCACCTGTCCTTTTCGGTGTGTCCTGAACTCGGGGTAAAAATGCAAAAGGGATTCGAAAAGAAACAAAGGAAGGGGAAAACAAATCAGAAAAGGAATACCCCTTTCGGGACGAGAAAGACTTATCTGAGGAAGATAACGCTGGCTTTAAATGACATGGCATGCTCTTTGGACTGGACGTATGATCTTCTAAGAGCTTGCGTTTTCCTGAACCAGAACGGATCTGTGATTCCAAACTGGTGGCACTCTGCCAAAAACTTTCTTGGGGTGGCGTCAATCTTTTTCGGCCAACAGCGCCCTTTGCGGGTTTTCGCTGGCTGACCTCTCTCATTTCTCTTCCTGTCATCGCTTGATAGCACTCTTTGCGAGTTTTTACTAAACAAGCTCTCTCATTTTGGTTTCTCTACTCCCGTCGCCTCGTGGTGCCCGAAGGTTTTCACCGCCGAGACTCTCTCATTTTATCTCTCTCAATTCAGAGTGTGCTGGTCTCCATTTGTGACGCTTATTGGTTCCCCATCATATTTGGTAATTGATTTGGAGGCTTGTGCTTGGTAAAGAGAGGTAGATGATACTAACTCCTAAACTGCTCGACGTGCCCCAGTTTCAATTTCAGGGTGAATGGGATTTTATTATTGGTGTGACTGAACCTCAGGGAGAGGCTGCCTACGTATCCTTTCGGAATCAAGTCAAACGTAGTTCAGGCCTCAATCGAATTTTTTGTTTTGTTTTTTTTTCTTTTTGTAGAGAGGATTGGGTAGTGTTTGGGAGTAGTGGGGGATAAAACCTTCGCCATTCTCAAATGTGTCAGGACCGCTTGGAGCATGATCTAGACGTAGTATCTCTTGACTGCATCTGCATTCACTGCTGTGTCAGGGTCATTTCCTTCGATATCACCTAAATACAATGCTCCTCTTGGCAATATTTTCCTTACGATGTATGGGCCTTTCCAATTTGGGGCAAACTTTCCTTTTGATTCTTCATGATGCGGCAGAATACGCCTCAGTACCAATTGTCCTACTTCGAAATTCCGAGGTCGGACTTTCTTGTTGTAAGCACGGGCCATCCTTCGTTGGTATAACTGTCCGTGACAAACTGCAGCCATCCGCTTTTCATCAATCAACGTCAATTGCTCCAGTCGAGTCTTAACCCACTCGCTGTCCTCGATTTCTGCTTCGACAATGATTCGAAGTGAAGGAATCTCTACCTCTGCCGGTATTACGGCCTCGGTCCCATAAACCAAAAGATAAGGAGTTGCTCCTACTGATGTGCGTACCGTAGTGCGGTACCCCAATAATGCAAAAGGTAACTGCTCATGCCACTGTCGGGAATTTTGTATCGTTTTCCTCAAAATCTTCTTGATGTTTTTATTTGCAGCTTCCACAGCACCATTGGCTTTTGGCCGATAAGGAGTGGAATTCCTGTGTGTTATCTTGAATTGCTTGCACACATCTCCCATCAAGTGACTGTTCAAGTTTGCTGCATTATCTGTAATGATAGTCGCAGGAATACCGAAGCGACAGATAAGATTTGAGTGTACAAAATCCACCACAACTTTCTTGGTGACCGACTTGAGAGTGACAGCCTCTACCCATTTCGTAAAGTAGTCTATGGCCACTAGTATAAACCTGTGTCCGTTCGAGGCCTTTGGTTCAATTTGTCCAATGACGTCCATGCCCCAGGCGACGAATGGCCATGGTGCGGACATGGGATGCAGTTCCGTGGGAGGTGCATGAATCAAATCACCGTGCACCTGACACCGATGACATTTCCGAACGAAACTAAAGCAATCCTTTTCCATGGTCATCCAGTAATAACCTGCTCGAAGGATTTTCTTTGCCAAGACATACCCGTTCATGTGAGGTCCGCACACACCTGCGTGTACTTCGTGCATGATCTTGCTTGCCTCCTCGATATCGACGCATCGTAAGAGATTGAGGTCCGGGGTCCTTTTATATAACAATTCACCGCTTAGGAAGAAACCACTTGCATGTCGCCTAATGGTCCTCTTCTGATCTCCAGTAGCATGCTCTGGGTATTCTTGCGTCTTCAGGAACCTCTTGATGTCATGGTACCAAGGCTGCGTATTTGATCCCGCCTCGATTACACTGCAGTAACCGTGTCTTTCCTTGATTTGGATTTCCAAAGGATCGACGTGGGCGTCGCCCGGGTAGGGTAGCATAGAAGCCAGAGTAGCCAGTGCATCTGCCAGTTCATTGTGACACCTCGGAATATACCTGAACTCTATTGAGGTAAAACGCTTGCTGAGGTCCTCCACATGTTGTCGGTATGGGATAAGTTTGACATCCCGAGTTTCCCACTCGCCTTGAACTTGCCGGATGATCAGGTCAGAATCTCCCATAATCAGTAAGTCTTCGACATCCTGATCGATTGCCATATGCATGCCCATTATGCAGGCTTCATATTCAGCTGTATTATTTGTGCAGAAGAAACGAAGTCTAGCTGTGGCGGGATAATGCTGACCGGCAGGTGAGATCAAAATTGCCCCAATCCCTACACCCTTGGAGTTCACGGCTCCGTCAAAAAACATCTTCCAAACATGTGCTTCCTCCGAGATCACTTCTACGGTGTTTACCTCTTCATCTGGAAAGTATGTATCCAATGGCTGGTATTCCTCATCAATCGGATTTTCGGCCAAATGATCTGCTAACGCCTGGGCTTTCATCGCCGTGCGGGTGACATAAACTATGTCGAATTCCGTAAGCAAGATTTGCCATTTAGCTAGTCTCCCAGTAGGCATCGGTTTCTGAAATATATACTTCAAAGGATCCAACCTGCTTATGAGGAATGTAGTGTGGGTTTGGAGATAATGTCTCAGCTTTTGTGCAACCCATGTGAGAGCGCAGCATGTCCTTTCCAGCATAGTGTATTTGGCCTCGTAGCCGGTGAATTTCTTGCTCAAGTAGTAGATTGCTTGCTCCTTCTTTCCGGTTACGTCGTGTTGCCCGAGGACGCAGCCGAAAGAGTTCTCCAAGACTGTCAGATACAAGAAAAGTGGCCTTCCTGGTTCTGGAGGTACCAAGACTGGGGGATTCGAAAGGTATTCTTTGACTTTATCAAAGGCTTCTTGACATTCAGTTGTCCATTTGATCGCCGCATCTTTCCTTAACAGCTTGAATATGGGTTCACACGTGCTTGTCAGCTGGGCAATAAACCGACTGATGTAGTTCAACCTGCCCAACAGACTCATCACGTCTTTCTTTGTTCTTGGAGGAGGCAAATCTCTGATGGATTTTATCTTAGTTGGATCTAGCTCGATACCTCTCCTGCTTACGATGAAACCCAAAAGTTTGCCCGACGGAACTCCGAAAGCGCATTTGGCTGGATTTAGCTTCAAGTCATACTTCCTTAGCCTCTCGAAGAATTTCCTCAAGTCTTGGATGTGATTATCCTGCGTCCTGGATTTGACTATCACATCGTCCACGTACACCTCTATTTCCTGGTGCATCATGTCATGGAAAATGGCAGTCATGGCCCTCATGTAAGTAGCCCCAGCATTCTTTAGACCAAATGGCATGACCCGATAACAGTAGGTGCCCCAAGGCGTGGTGAAAGCGGTTTTCTCGGCGTCCTCTTCATCCATCAGCACCTGATGATATCCAGCGTAACAATCTACGAAGGACTGTATCTCGTGTTTGGCATAGTTATCAACGAGGATGTGGATGTTAGGCAGCGGGAAATTATCTTTAGGACTTGCTCTGTTCATATCTCGGTAATCTACACATACCCGAGTTTTCCCGTCCTTTTTCGGTACTGGAACCACATTCGCCAGCCATGTTGTGTATTGGACTACCCGGATCACTCCTGTTTTCAGTTGCTTGGTGATCTCCTCCTTAATCTTGTCACTGATCTCAGTTTTGAACTTTCGTTGCTTTTGTTGAACTGGAGGACAATCAGGATGAATTGGCAATTTGTGAACCACTAGATCGACACCTAGTCCCGGCATGTCATCATATGACCAGACAAACACGTCTTTGAATTCAAGAAGAAGTTGAATTATCGCCTCTCGCGTTTTCTTGTCCGTGTGAATGCTTATCTTGGTCTCCCGGACTTCTTCCGGGGTTCCTAAGTTTACCGGTTCGGTGTCATTCAGATTTGGCTTAGGTTTATTCTCGAAATATTCCAACTCTCGGTTTATCTCCCTAAAAGCCTCTTCCGCATCATATTCTGGTTCTGGGTTCATTAATTCGCAGTTAAATAGCTCATTGTGATCTGGGCGTGAAGTCCGCAAGCATGTCATATTTAAAGCCGCGTTATTAGGACTGAAAAGGAAGATAAGAGGAAAAGTAATAAAAATCAGAACAAAAGAAAGAATAGGAAAGCAATGATGATTCTTTTTTTTTTGTATTTTTGTATATTTCTTTTGGAAAGTTGGAAGACAACAATGTTTACAACTAGGAATTCAAACAACAATCGAAAAAACGTTCAAGTTATGTCCCGGGGATAACTTGTGATACAGGAAAGGTGGCAGGGCAGGTCTACCCGGACTTCCGTCTAGTCGGGAACGGCGTGGCCTTCCAGTTTTGAAGTTAGGCGTTCGGTCCCATGTACAGCATCTCAGCAGTGCTTGTGCCTTCACCTGGTTGAACCATGTGGACCTCGTAGAGCATTTCTCTCATCGCCCCACATATTTCCTCAATTTCCTCAGCTGTGAAGACCTCATCATCTTCTTCTTCAACGTACCTTGGCCTGACGAAAGTCGCATATAAATCCGGCAGCGGTTGAGGCAACTTCCAGCCCTCATTTCTCCTTTTCTTTGCCCATTTTTCGTCTATTGGAGTAGGTTTGAAACCTAGTCCAAAAGGTTTCTTGATGACTGGTAAAGTAATGGGTTCTGCTATTCCCTGAACGGTTCGTCCAAGTCCCTTCCCTGGTCTAAATCCGTGTCGGATCATCTCTTTAGCCACCATAACCGAAGCGTTAGACAAGAAAGGCTGGGGGCAAGGTACTCCCTCTTCGTGCTGCTCTGCCAATACCACCTCGAAAGCTTGATAGACCGTATGCTCGCTCCCTTCTCTCGGTTCAAGATACGGGATGGATGGGTCCCGATAAATGGCATGTTCGTCTTCCCCATGGACCACGATCTCTTGGTCTTCATACTCGAACTTCACCATCTGGTGAAGAGTGGAAGGCACGGCTCCTGCCGCATGGATCCAAGGCCTGCCAAGGAGGAAATTGTAGGATGTGTCCATGTCGATCACTTGGAAAGTGACTCGAAATTCGACTGGTCCTATGACCAGCAGCAGGTCTATTTCTCCCATGGTGTCTCTCTTGATGCCGTCGAAAGCTCTTACGCAGACGTTGTTGGGTCGGATTCTTCCGGTCTCAATTTCCATTCTTTGCAGCGTGGAGAGCGGGCAAATGTCAACACCTGATCCCCCATCCAGCATTACCTGCTTGACATAGTAGTCCTCGCATTTGACTGTTAAATGCAATTCCTTGTTGTGTGCTTCTCCTTCTGGGGGTAGATCGTTCTTGCTGAAGGAGATTTGGTTGATAGCGAAGAATCTTTCTGTCATCCGCTCTAATTGCTCAACCGAGGTTTCAACTGGCACATATGCCTCATTCAGGGTCTTCAGCAAGATCTTTTGATGCTCGGCCAACCTTATCAATAATGATAGCATGGACACCTGCTCAGGGTGCTTGCGCAGCTGATCTATCACCTCGTAATCCGGCATCTTCATTTGTTGGAAGAACACTTCCGCCTCTTCAACACTCACAGGCTTTTTTGGAGGAAAGCGCCTTTGTGTGGCGTTGTTCAGTTCTTGGGTATTTGAGTACCCTCCAATGAAAGTATTTTCTGGAAGTTCTCCCATGACCTCTTTTCCTTTGTACATCACTAAGGTCTTTTGATAATTCCACGGCACTGTGGTCGGGTTGGTCATTGGCTTTTGTGGCACGCGTTCGATAACCACTGGCTCATTCAGCCGAGGTGGTTGAATCGTCCCCCGGACCACATAGGCCCCTTTTGGCATGTACATAGGTTTTGTCTTTTTGATCCCGGATTTCTGCGTCTTCTCAGCTTGACCTCACGGTACGTAAAGAACTCCGCCCTTTGCTGGTACCACTTTCTTTTCCACCTTCTTTTCAGACTTGCTCTCTGCGACCATGGCCTCCTCCCCCTTTTCTGATTTTTGGTCTATTTCAGGCCTCTTCCCCGTGTCGACAATGGCAATTATGGCTTTCAAAGCAGGGTTGAACTCTTTGTCTTCACAAATCATGCCGATCAGCGGCCCATTATTGTGAGCGGGCAATGGATTATTTGTTACATTCGGGATATCCTCGTCCCTTAGCACTATTTTCCCCTGCTCTATCAAATTTTCGACCACTCTTTTCAATGACCAGCAGTCGTTTGTATCATGTCCCTCGGCCCCTGAATGATAGGCGCATCTGACTCCGGCTTTGTAAGAAGGAGATGTCGGGTTTTGCCTTGTTTGAGGGATGGGTTGCAAGAAACCCAACTGGACCTACTTTGGGAACAAAGTTGAGTATGGCTCACCGATGGGCGTGAAAGTCCGCCGTCGAGGTGGCTCTTGGGGGCGGTAGTTATTCTGCGGGGGTTGTGGGTTATAGTGGTTGCGGTAAGGAGGCTGATTTCTGGGAGGTGGAGCTGGGCCTCGGTTGGCTTGTTGTGGTGGATGGTTATAAGGTTGGGCATTCATGACCATATAAGGTTTATGAGCATATGCCGAATTTGAATGGGGGTAATAGTGTTGTGGGGCTCTTTCCGGAAAATGGGGCCTGGGATGACGATACTCCCTTGCTTCAGAGGCTGCCATAGTCGTTTATTCTTTCTTCTTCACCCTTGTTGTTCCTCCAGACCCGCTTTAGACGGCCTGGGAGGTTGCCCTTATGGCTGCTTGACTCAAAATCCTTCCCGTTTTCAACCCATTTTCCACCATCTCTCCAATCTTGATCGCTTCCGTGAATGGCTTACCCATGGCCGACATCATGTTCTGGAAATAGTCAGACTCTTGAGCCTGGAGAAAGGTAGTGACCATTTCCACTTCGTCCATGGGAGGCTTCACTCTCGACGCCTGTTCACGCCACTTAATAGCATACTCTCTAAAGCTTTCCGAAGGCTTCTTCTTCAAATTCGACAGAGAGTTTCGGTCTGGCGCAATGTCGATGTTATACTGGAATTGTTTTACAAAATCTCTGGCGTGATCATCCCATATATGCCATCGGGACATTTCCTGATCCATATACCATTCCGAAGCTATCCCTACTAAACTTTCCCCAAAGTATGCCATTAGCAGTTCTTCTTTTCCGCCGGCTCCCCGCAATTGGTTGCAGTATTTCTTAAGATGTGCAATGGGGTCACCGTGCCCATCGTATTTCTCAAACTTGGGGGTCTTGAAACCCGTTGGCAGGTGTACGTGAGGAAACATGCATAGGTCGGCGTAAGAGATGCTCTTTTGCCCGCTCAATCCTTGCATATTCTTCAGACTTTGCTCAAGGCTTCTCATCCTTTTGGCCATCTCATTTTGTTCTACAACTCTGGGGTTCTGATCCTGCCCTGGTACAAGCTCGCACTGAGGCGGTAGAGGATTAGTACTGGTAGCGAACCTAGTTGGTTCCATTGAGAATGACGGTGCTTGGAATGTAAAAGAGGATGAGTCAAGGCTTGGCTTGTACGTGGCAGGCTGTGCCGTAGCTGGGCAAGGCGATGCAGTAAAGATGTTCATGCTTGCATCATTGGCCGACATTCGGGGATGAGGCTCAGAAGGTGATCCTGCAGAGAAGGCGGAGGTGGCTGGGTACCCAAATGGGGTAGCAGGGTAATTTATGGGGACATTAGAAGTCCCACTTGACCTGGAGAATAGTTCAGGGAATCCGGGGACGACACTTGGCGGCTCTTTCCCATTGTTCCAGTCATCCAGCATTTCCAACATGCGGAGCCGTAGGATCCTATTTTCCTCCGCAGTTGCGGATTCAGGTGTGAGGACGGCTGAAATTGAGCTCTCCTCAGAGACGGGGACTGTTTGCAATGGAATTTCCGAAGACATTTCCACACTTCCTTT
Organism: Nicotiana tabacum; assembly: GCF_000715075.1. NCBI lineage: Eukaryota > Viridiplantae > Streptophyta > Magnoliopsida > Solanales > Solanaceae > Nicotiana > Nicotiana tabacum. The sequence goes on from NC_134085.1 coordinate 25,944,333, forward strand.
TGACCTGGTGAAGTAAGTGTGAGTACTGCTTCTGGTCCTAACAACAGGTATTTTAACACCTCTCCTTGACCTCGTGAAGTATGAGTGCGAGGCCAGACTTTCACCAAACCAACCGTCTTTTCCAAAACCCTGGGAAAAATGCTCAATGACAAACGCACGGTTAATTTTGCAGCAAATAATAGATAGTTAATCTCACGTTGGGCATGATGCACCTATACAGTTAAGTGGATTACTATATGTTTGCTACGAGAGCATGCGTCATTCCGGCATTTTTTCTCTTATTAGTTTTTCCCCTTTTTTTTCTTTTCTTTTCTTTTCTCTTTTGTTTTCCTTTTTTTTCTCCCTTTTTTGTTTTTCTTTTATTATTATTATTTTTTTTTCTTTTATTATTATTTTTTTATTTTGCAGTAAAAGAAATGCGACCGGATCCGATGAGGATTGCCTACGTATCACGATGCCTACGTGAATCAGATCATTACATAGTTCGAAAAACACAAATGGACGTAAAAGAAACAACCTCTTTATTGTTGAAACATTCTATTACAAGCTACATTTTGCAAAAGAAAGAGCAAACTTGGAAAATGAACCTAGACTCAAAATAGACTGAAAATCACCTTGATGAAAAAAAAAGGCAGAAGATGCTAAAATACAGATTTGACCTATGAATGCATTATGGTTTTAAAAATTGGTTTCCGCGGGGCATCGTTCGGCCTCGCCGCGGTCCTAGGCGTGAGATCCCTCTCAAGTTGCTCCAGCTCGTGCATAGTCTGCTTGACATAACCCATTACTGCCGAGAGGACGGTAGCGCTGGACATGTTCTCACATCGTAGACATCGTCTGGTGATGGCATGGGCAATGGCCTTGATCCTATCTCTGGTTTGCTTCTTCTCTATGAGTAGGTGCCTTATCTGATCACTGCTCGTCTTGAATACCTGTGAGTCCTGTATGTGTTGATCCCTCAACTGCCGCACTTCTTCCTTCATTTGGGCCAACAAGTCGTAACAGTATCTACTCTCCATTTGGAAATCCCTGGCCTGCTTAACTGCTTTAAACTCAAGTGTAGCCATCTCCCTCTTTATTTTGGAAACAGCCTTCTCGTGGTCACGTTTCAATTGGTTCAAACATCGGCGATGCTTATCTACTCTTGTTTCCCACCGTGTCTTGAACTCTGTCATGACCTTTTCGGATTCTTCTAACCTGTCTCGCCATTCCGTGATCTCTATTTTCAAACCCTTTATCAACCGCTGGTCTGATTGACTTCTGGGTTGCTCATCAAGAGACAATCTCAATTTTTGGACTTGGGCCTTAAGTTCTTCATTCTCTTGGATCAACCTATTCTTTTCGCTTCGATCCGCCGCGATTTGTACGCTGTTATCGAATTTCAAACTATCTATTTGTAGCTTCAAATCGCCAATCTCTGCTCGATAACCCTTCTCTTTTGCTAACCAGTTCCATTGCCCTTGGGATGATTCTACGAAATCTTTGAGATGCGGCCTCTTAGCCGGTCTTTCGTAAGACAGGCTACCTCTAAACCAAGCGTGATATCCTGGGGCGACTTCCCCTTTTGCCGTATCGATCACACAAGTGTTTGCTGTCAGATATTGGCATTCACTCCAGATTTGGCGAACTTCTTCTTCAGGGAAATGACCGTGCGGACTGATTTCAATCACTTGGGTACTCAAATCTTCATCTTTCGGTACCACTTGGTACCTCCCAAGTTGCCTCAAAACCCGATACGGTGCATAGGGTTGGATACTTTTCAGTCCCATCAACAGAAAGTGAGGCCGGGTTGCCGGCATGTATATGATTTCCTCGATAGGTGACCATCCGAGCGTCCATTGGATTTGGCTGGCAGTGAGAGTTCGGAGAAATGAGGTCCATGATGTGACTCCCTCAGGTAAATTGAGCCCTTTGATTCTCGTGTAGAATTCTCCAATACAAGTTTTCTCTGGAGAACCATAACCCAAAAGTGAGGAGCGATGACATAAATGATCGGTCATCCATACTTGCAACAGTAGGTTACATCCTTCGAAGAAGTCACCCCTGGCTCGACAAACAGTGAGAGCCCGGAAAATGTCAGCCATAATCATAGGCGCCAGAGTACTTTTATCTTGGGTAAGCAAAGTACTGACAACCCCAGTTATTCTTAGATCGATGTTGCCGTCCTTCCTCGGGAACACTATAAGACCTAAGAAAGCCGTCATGAAAGCCAATTGCATGTGTTCGTCCCATTTTTGCCGGTTGCCTTTACTACATAGTTTGAAATCCGGCTTATTGAACCCGCCCTCATGACCGTATCTAGCATACATGAGATGGAGACTGCAGAAGCCTTTGGCAAGATCTGGATGGTGAAATGTTCGGGGTATTTTCAGAAAATCCAAAAATCGGTGTACCATGACGGCCCTAGGTGCAATCAAGTACTTGAACCTTAACGGAGCTTCATCACCCCCAATGTATCCCGCTATTTCCTCCAGCGTCGGGGTGAGTTCGAAGTCTGAAAAATGGAATACATTGTGCGCCGAGTCCCAGTAAGTGACCAATGATCTGATAATATCACCCCGAGGCTGAATGTCTAGTAAATCCGGGAGATTTTTCAGATATTTCCTCACTTTGCCTTGCCCTTCTTTGCCTAAGTCGTTCCACCATAATCGCAACTCAAAAGGGATCTTGGTCATTATTGAAAACGATTCATTTTGTATCGTGCTCATCCTGCACATTTATTTAAGGCGATAAACTTTATTAGACTCAAAAATTAAAATTATCTAGATTTTTTGAAAACGGGAGGTTGGACCCGCCGAGGGTTGCCTACGTATCTCACCCCGTGCGAGAATCAAACCGGCGTAGTTCGGTCATATCGCGAATAGAGAAAATCAAATAAACCTAGTAATCAAGAATAAGCATTTTTATTATTTTTGGAGAAAGATAAATACTAAAAAAATATTTTTTTTGTTTTTTTTTTTGCAATATTTGGACTATCAGTCCGAATTTATAAAAAGGGTACTACAAAAGAAACAACACATTTTTTTTTGAATTATGAGTTTTCCATTTTTATTTTTTTTATTTTTTTTTTGGAATAAATACCCTCTTTTTCCTTAGAAGAAAAGAAACAATTTTTATATGTGTTTTTTTTAATAAATCAGACTAAAAGGCAACTTTTGGTTTTATTTTTTTTCTTTTTTTTTTAGAAAAATTCCGACGAGGTTTCGACACTACTTGGACATTGGTTTTATTTTTCCAAAATAAGTAATTATCTCCCTACGCTGCTATTTTTCTTTTTTTTAGAAACCGATCAACATGCGGAACCGAAGCAAATAAATGTGCAAAACAAATAGGATGCAGCAGGGTGGTCTTTTCATTTCTGGTTGCTTGTCCTAGACGGACCCAACCCCTGTGTTGAGCCCTCTAAGCCAAATGCAACATGATGCAAATAAGCGTTCCTACTAGGGATCCGGCATGAAGTCGAGTTATACTAGGTTTAAACCTTGGTATTTGTTCTAGACTGTGTACCCGAGCGGACAACTCCAGTCAAGGAGGGGCAACTTACCGGGAACCAAAAGGCCGTCCGGCTTCGTAACTTATCCGTCCTCTTTCTTATTTCGGGCATTGACACTAACAAAATAGGGAATCTCGACCAACGAGCTTCTCCCCGGAGGTAAGAAGAGAAGGGTTTCGGCACAGTTTATATACAGTTCAGATAATATCAAAGCGGTAAAAGATAACATTTAGCACGTTATGCAAAAACATGTAATAAAGATCAAATAATAAAGCCAAATATAACAATTATTCTAAGATCGAATTCTTGAACCCTGAACCAGAGGTTCTGGGTTAATCATTTCCCCAGCGGAGTCGCCAGAGCTGTCACACCTCCTTTTTGCGCGCCCGCCTCCGAAGGGTTAATGCGCGAGGGGAGTTTTTCCAATTTAAGTGACAATATTCGAAATGAGATTATTTATTTAATTCAGAGTCGCCACTTGGGAAAGGTTTGGATTTTGGTGTCCCAAGTCACCGGTTTATCTTGAATCCCAAATCGAGGAGATTTTCGACTTTTCCAAATGAAGTCTGCGAACCAGAGATTCTAAGTAAGAAATTCTGTTGACCCGAGGGAAGGTGTTAAGCACCCTCGAATCCCGTGGTTCTAGCACGGTCGCTTAAATTGTTATAATGGCTAAATATCTGATTTAAATACATGTTGTGACTTATGTGCTTTTATTAAGTTTTAACCGCTTTTATTATTATCATTTATTTTTATAGAATTGCAACGTCGTGAAAATGTATCTCGAACCACGTCACAATCAATGCACCCGTAGTTGTTAACACATTTCGACTCCGTTGAGATTTGAATTTGGGTCACATAAATGCGCACCCGAATTTAAGAATGTAATTTGATTAAGTCGCGCCTAAAGAATCTAACGCGTTATTGTCTTCGGGGAGGGCAGTGGAATTCACTAAACAGCCCGTCCCAAATTCTAAGTATTTATTATGACCAATTATTGAGGGCCCCGCAATTTGCCTTTTTATTCGGCGAGGCTCGTCTCATTATTTTAGAAGGGTACCCTACAATGACTACATTTTTACTACATTTATCTTTAAAGAGAAGGATGATGCCAAATTTTGCTGGTTTGGACAAATACGGACTGAATCCTTATTATGTTTGCCGAACCTAAACTTGTTTGATTACCTGATTGATTGTTCATGAGGTGAGGGTTACCGCATGCTTTGTCTTCAACAAGTGAATATGCTTATTAATTCGCTAAGTGAGATTGCAAACAAACTAACAACATATATTGAGTTATGTTTAACGACCTCCAAGTTCTATTCTTAACACTCTAACCTATTTGAAATTGATAAAAGAAATCGGCTGTCTTATTAGGAAAATTACTACTAATTGAACTCAAAAATGATTATTAGTTTTTCTCAACAATCATCACATCATTTCGAAATAAAGAATCTATACCGAAACCCAGTATCGAACCTGCATTGGAACGAATAAACTGACAGGAGAACTGGCATTCATAGCCAGACTCTTAATGTGACTGTATGGGAGTTTGTTTGGGATACATTTATCCCGGACCCAGTACCACAGTTTTGTAAATTCAGTGGTCTAGGCAAAATACATACAAGTGCTTACCATGACTCTATGTTATACAGTCATACTAAATCAAACAAGTGTTATACTGAACTGAATGTATACTAAATCAAAACATGCTATCTATGTCATAATGTCATTACTGTTGAGCCATGCTATCTAACAGTTCATCTTAAACAGAATGTATGCTAGTTTATACAGAATATTTGCAGTTCGCAGTAAAAATGCAGGCCCAACCAACATTCGAACTATCTTTTTACACCAATGCTATAACATAAACTGGTGTTCATTTCTTTATTTCTGCTTCAACTTCAAACTTTCAACAATACAAGGTTCAAAGGTTGTGTACCTGGGAATATTTGCAATTGAAGAAAAGGGCAATCAGTAGAGTAACAATGAACAAATGCAGCAGCAGTAACAGCACCAACAGTAGCAGCAGGGCAGTATGGCAACAGCAACAAGAAACAGTAGAGTAGCAACCACAACTCTCAAAATAATTGGAGTGAGATCAACCCCAACTAAACTAAACTTTCGAGTAGAACAAACAATAAACAAGCAGACTCAGTTTTGTGAGAACTCAGTATTGCACAGAATAGGTCCGGATTTAGTGAAGTCAGAAACAAAAGGAAAGGAAGCAATTTCTGGTTTTGTTTGTCTGAGTTATCAGACAAAGATTCTTTTCCAGTTTCTGGATTCAAAAATTTGAACTTCAAGATATTCCCTCTTAGTATCTCTCCCTATCTCTGTGTGCTCTATCTGTGTGTCTCTAATCAGTGTGTATTCCAACTCTCTTTTTTCAAAGAATTCCTCACAGTCTATCTATTTTTCTCTTTTTCCACCTTCAAAGTCAGTCCTTTTTTTGTATCCCCTTCTGTCTCCTCACCTCTCCCTCTTATAGGCCTCAAAACTATCCCTTTTAAACAGCCTGTTCAGACTATTACCATACCCCTCCCATGTGCCTTTAAACTTTTTCAGTTCCACTTTAGTTAATTAGGTATAAAAAACCCCATCATTCCCTGGCAGATTTAGCTTTTCCATTTTATTTAACTAAAAGCAAGTATGGGCAGTAGGATATGTTGACAGCATATGCTGTCAAACCATTTTAAAATTAAACAAGGACCTTTATGCAGGCCACAGGTTGTGCACAAAGCACATGAGGTGCACCAATGCACATGAGGTGCACCAATGCAAATGCTGTGCAAGAGTGCACATGCCCTCCAATTCAGCATTTAAACCAAACATCCCTTTTACATTACTGATTCAAATCAACAGCTATAAGTAAACAAAATTGGTTCTTAATTGATTCAACAAATGTTCAACAGAAGCAAATCGATTTACTATGCTCAGACAGTTGAAACTAATTGACGACTCATGTCGACTCGACTATATTAGCATTAACATACACAATCGTAGCCAAAAATCAGACATTCAGAAGTATGGGACACATGACTCGACTTATACTGATTAAAATAGAATTGTACTTCGAGGAATCAGTTAGTCAGTACAAATTTGGAATACAACCAATACGCATGCCGTATCAGAATAGGAGGAGAGGGATCCAGACAAACACAGAGGTTCAAACAAAGTGGACAAACAAAAGTTGATAAAATTAAAACAAATATGAACAGTCTTTTAAAACAAATCATACGGACTAAAAACAAATAAAGGAAAAGAAAGCAGACTTACCTTAAAACTTGAAAAGTTTAACAGTTTGAACTCGGATTTGGACAAACTTTCTTAAGGCTGAATGGACTTTAATCGAAGTGTTTCTCAGATGAGAAACACTTTGATTGAAGTCCATTAGACCTTAATCTCTTCGGTTGAACCGGTATGAACCAGTGACGAAGGACACAAAACCTTCAAACTTAGATCTGGGATTCAGGCTTCCCTGATCAGATTCGGACCAAACCAAGTATGGTTTGGTCACGAGGGGGGTCTGGGGAGTATCTGGTGTGAAGCTGGGGTTGAACCGTGTAGATCGAGTTTCGACTCGAGTCTTCAAATGAAGATTCGAGAAGGTGGGGAGGGATTCGAACTACAGGGTTAATGGATTCATGTTCAGGATGGCAAGGGGGTTCTAGGGTGTTAAGGGGAAGGTCACCGGCGTCCATGCCGCCGGTTTTCATGGTGGAGGATACAGGGGCGGCTCTAGGGTTTGATGGGGATGAGGTTGAAGACGGGAGCTGGGGTATCTGATGGGGGGCAGGGTAAGGTTATAGGCTTATATATGGAATAGGCGGCTGATCTCAGCCATCGGATTAACTGGAATCAATGGCTTGGATCTAAAGGCCTCGGGGAAACGATGTCGTTTCAACTAAAGGGGGTTTGGGTTGGTCCGGGTGGAAACGGGTCGGGTTCTGTTCGTGGGTATAGGAAATGTGATCTTGGCCGTTGATCAATCTGAGATCAACGGCCCAGATCAAACTGTATCCATACGACGTCGTTGGACTCTCTCTGGGCATCATCTGGACTGGACCGGGCAGGCCTGGGTCTTGGGCTGTTTGTTTGGGCCAATTTTGTTAAAATTGGCCCAAATCCGGAAGAATAAAGGGACCCTTTCTTTTTTTTTTATTTTTTTTTATTTTATTTATTTCCTTTTTTATTTTAAAACAAAACTAAGCCAAAAATCAAATTAAAATTAAATACACACTCAATACAATTATTTGCACACTAAAATATTTCAAACAAGTAAAGTTAAACAAAATAAAATCACGGACGAAGATGCCTACTCATGATTTTCTATTTAACGACCGGATTACGGTTTGAATTATGCATGACACATATATTTTTTTGAATTTTATTTATAATAAAGTAAATAAATAAAAATGGGCCGAAGTCACAAATAAATCAACAAGGTGCCGCACAGAAATTCAAAATTGTACAGCAGGGCCAATTATTATTTTTTATTTCTTTTGGAGCGATTGTCGTGCGAAAAACAAAAATCACGTGCTCACACATGTAGTTCTAAAGTCCTGAAGTTAAGGACATGAGCAGAAGGGTATTTTCGTCCGAGCAGTTAAAGTTTATTAAACTAGTGGCTAAAGACTAAAGACATTTAAAATGATGGCTTTAAAATAAAGACATGAGCGGTTAGTGGCTATCTGTGCAGATCACTCTATTTTGTGTGGCTATAAATTATTACATAAAGGTAAATTGTTTCCAAATAAGGAAAAATGTCATTTTTTTATACAGACTAAAAAAGAAAATAGGTTCACGTAAATTAAAACGGAGGGAGTATATAGGAAATAATTAGGATATTCTTTTTTTCATGGTCATATTTATGTGCCTTGTAAACGATAATTTTGTCCAAGATGTGGGGTCCTTTTTTATTTATTTTAAAAGTAGAATGATGATAGTACTTCCTAGGAGTATGTAATTCGTAATGATAATATTAGAGTCGCTGAATTACAGTATTCTATATATGTGTGTGTTTGAATCAAAAGATGTTAGACTCTTTTTGGACAAATCAATTAAGATGAAGGGGTAAATCGTAGTCAAACTTAATTGATTCGAGACCAAGAGATTTTATAATAATAAATGTGTAAGGAATGACGAAAATATCGACAATCTCGTTAAGATTCAACATTGCCTTCTTCCTCAGTCCCTGAGGAAAGAATATTACAATTGTTTTATTTTTGTACAAGATACAAGAATGGAGCTTTGTTCTAATTTTCCTTCTGTGGGAAAAAAATGGAGAAGCGCCCCCCTTGAAAGCCTTCCTGGGCTATATATATAATTGAAATCCCTTCACCCTCAGCGTGACTTGACGTGCTCGGGCCAGCGGTGCGTTCTGGTCATGATTCTAGGCGTTGCTCTTTTCGAATTGTCGGATATTGTGGAGGAGAAATGAAGTGGACTCTATTGACTTTCATTACCCGATTGCTAAAATTGGGGTCGTGGGCAGCCTGGTCGGGGTAGTCAAATTTTGACTAATACGGTTAGTCCCTCCGTCTGTCGGGGTCGTCTTTTGTCGGGCTCGACGGACGAATCATGTTTGCAGCGTAGTCGAGAGGAATCTGACCCCCAACTTTCTGTTCCTTAGTCGCGTTTTGTGGACTTTATGGCGGAGTGGAGGTGTTGTTTTGATACTCATGGACCATTACGATGGTTTCGGAATCGAAACGCCGGTTGACAATGAAGCGTTAGTTCGTGGATGCTACCATTATGACATACGTTCCTGGGAAACTGAGATATATCGTGCCCTATCAGATTCAAATTGCAACTCTTGGGTTTCGTGCTCGGGGAATTTATGTCTCTTATAAATAGGTGAACTTGTCATTTGAGTAATTCACTTCATCATTTGTTTGAAAGAGTTCTTCAGATATCGCTTTTTCTGATACCCTGAATTCTTGCTTATCTTCTTGCTTTGCAACCTTTAATCTTTTCTTCGTATCACTTCTTTCGGAGAGTTTTTTGCTAAAAATGGCCGACGATTCTTCTCGTGATAATCTTCCTGCTGCTGATCCGATAATAAAGAGCGCTGTTCAGGCTACCGGAGAAGTGGATGCGGTAGAGGATGAGGAGATTCCCTCGGTAGATGAAATTCTGCCTCGCCTAGGGAGGGACGCGATTGACTTCAGTTTTGGCAGTGGAGCAGAGCCGGAACACGTCGCTTCTATTGTGAGGGAAAGGGTAATTGTAGAGTTAAGGGAACGGTGAGGAATCCCCAGTTTCGTCGAGATTCGGCCGGCGGAGGGGGACAACAGAATTCACTTTGACCGCCCCAGATATTGTGTGTTCTACGCCTACCCCTTCATTGTAGGGTACTCACTTCCTCTCCCCATGTTGGTGGTAGATTTCTGCCGCTACTCGAGGTGAGCCCTGCTCAGCTTTATCCTTATTTTTACAAGCTGTTTCTCATGCTGCTCAAATATGCAGAACTTGCCGGTCATGAGGTCACTTTGGGCCATATGCTTAGCATTTTTGCTCCACAACTGATTTAAAGTACGATGATTCATGCGCGTCCTCGGGATCAAAGGGTCTAGTGGTGAAGATGGACGATAGAACCAATCGTCGTTTCTATGAAAATTACTTTTATATGCAGATTGAGCATATTGTGGCGGACCCGACGGGATTCCCCCAGAGATGGTACTTTGCCCGTAAGTTTGCGCCTTTAATTAATGAAATGTTTGACCATTTTCTGCGGATGCTAAACTGCTTTGTTTTTCTGCAGCTGAGAGATTGCCCCCGCCGCCTGTTGAAGGGATTCGCGAATGGGTGGAGGCGATTCTTTCCCACAATGGGAGTTCGTACCTGGTCGACTTTCCATGAGAGGTTTGGACGCAGGCCTCTTACAGGTGAGATGACGTCCTTATCTACTGTTTTCCTTTTTTTTTTGTTTAGCCTTTTATGTATCGTTCGTCGTTGTCAGGGAGGGTGCGAAGAGCAAGGGCCCCTCAGCTAGCCTTTCGCCAACCGGACGCATCCGCTCGTCTTGTCGTTGTACCTGCTGCACGCCCTTAGTCGAGGGTTGCTTCGGTTGAATCCGCAGCCTTGGTTACTCTAGCGAGGGTCGCTTCTTAGGACGAGGTCCCGACCAGTATCGTCCGTCCTACGAACGAGTCACGGTCGACTAGGGAGGAGGAAGGGACATCAAAAAGACGGAGAGTAGAGTTTGAGATGGCACCTCTGATAGTTATTCACCTGGATGATTCTCTCTCGACGGGTTCAGGAGAAGGTGTTGCTGCGGCGTCTCCCATAGAGGCAGATCGGATTGTTGAAATTGGTGCCGACGGTTAGCGCTCGAAAACTCCGGCTGCCGCAGTAGCTCAGCCAAAAGTCCCTACTGTTACTAGCAATCAATGCCTTGTCGTGGTAGAGAACCAGATCTCTGGCACCGCTGTTATGATTTCAGATGTGCCGTCCACTTCTGCAGCGGATCGTGCTCCTCCTTCGGCAGCGGAAAACGGAAAAGGTGTGATGGTTGACGAGTATGAGTCTGAGTCAGACCTATATCCTGATGATGTCAGGATATTTGATGAGGGACTTACTCATTTGGTGGTTCACGCAGGGGGCTCAGCTCGTATTCTTTAGATCCCTTCCGGCATTAACCTCTTGGCGGAGAGGGAGGATTTGGTGCTGCAATTCAGCCTTTTATGTTCAAAAGTTGAGAATGAGTCTTTTCGGGATATCCCCGATGCTGAGTTGAGGGATGAGGTAGCCGTCATGGGCTTGAGGGTACGTTGCATTTTGTTTTTGCTTTAGGCCTTTCCCCCTATTCGAAAGTATTAGTTTAATCCCGTCCTTATGATTTTTAGACATACATGGTAGAGGTAGGAAGCATTCGCAGGGCCAACGTCCGGGCAAGGATTTTCTTGAAGATGCTGGAGAAGTACCATCGCTACCGCGATAGATGTCGCGAGATGCATGAGCGGCTGAGGACGGATCCCTGTAATCGGGCTCTCGGTAAGGAGTTGGAAAAAAGGGACCATGAATTGATGCAAACGATCCGTAGTAAGAGCGAACTCGAGGAGCAACTTCACATCAAGGACGATGAGCTTGAGCTGGGTAAGGGGATCGCGGCGGAGTGTGAGCATTTGCAGGGTAGGTTGAGGTCAATGCAGTTAGAGATGGACCAGAACTTGGTCAAGGTTGAGGCGATGAGTACAGAGTGGATGAGAAAATTGACCGCGATGGAGAGCAAAGTCGCCGGTTTGGAGAACATTGAGAGAGCTTGGTCTGAGGCTTTGGCGAGGGCAGCGACCTTGGAGGACACCATCCGCATACTCCAATATGAACAGAAGTCGGAGAGAGCAACAACTACCCTTCGGGAGGTGAGGCTCGAGAAACGCATTGGAATGATTGATCAGGAGGCATCGATTCTGGGAGATCGTGTCGTGGCCCTGGAGGCGGAAAATGCACGACTACAGGCCCAAGTTGCGTCGTCCTCTGCTGCCATTCCTCGCCAAGTGCATGGGCTCTGGGTTTATGCTGAAACCCAGTAGGACATCTATAAGATTTTGTGGGAGGCGGGCACCGTGGCCAAGGCTGCTTACGAGGAAGCGCGAGCGAAGGCTCGCGAGGCTCGCATCAACTGTGGATACGATGCGGCGACACCCGAAGCCAATGGGGGTGGGGATGATGATAATGATGAGACTCGTGGAGATGGTGACGATAGTGGTGGTGATGATGATGGTGATGACACCGAATGAAGAGTGTTGTTCTTTGTTTTTGTTTTTATTTGGCGTAATGGCTTCCTGGCCATTTAAACTTGTAGGGCTTTTGAAAGTCTATACACGAACTTTGGATTTTCCCATTTGAACACTCCAACTTGAAAAAATGGGTAATAATAAACACTTTTGACCATTGACCATGCTTATGTGGAAGCACTACAGCTGACATGGCTAAACTGTGCGCAAATCATGCTGCCAAGGTGCGTGAATAGTATTGTTTTTACTTAAAAAAATTAGAATTAGAATAAAATATAAATAAAAAAGAAAAAGGAAAAAGGAAAAAAAGACTTTTCCAATTTTTTCATCTTCCCGCAATGGATTACAAAGCTTTTTCAATTTTTTGAGTAGATTCAATTCCTACAATGGATTGCTGAGAAACTTGGCAAGTGATCTCCATAGGTACTAAAGAAGGGTCTCCAATCAATAAATTCCTTTGAATTGGGCTGGATTGGGGGTTAACATTTGGTCAAACAGTGTTGGGTGAACAGTGTTCTAAAGGACCTTTTTTAATATTCGACGCGATTGACCCATGTAAAATTGGTTGTGATGGGTTGGGAATACTCACCTGGGGTGCAAAAATGGATTGGCATTGTTTTTGGGATCCAATTATCCCTGGAGCACCATGCCCGACCAACTGGTGAAGTTCTGAGTTTTCAACTTGGTGGTGATGGTTGATTTCTTGAATGGATTGAGCTGAATCTTTGCATAGAGGATCCATGGGTGTAGTAGAAGGGATTCCAATTGGAAATTGGTTCCAATTAGCCCATAATTGATAGGGGCATTTCGTCGAACACCTTGATCAACCGGACTACCTGAGCTTTTGGATTATAAAATTGGAGGAATTGGTTGGTACCCATATGAAATTGGAAGTGTAAGAGCATTCTCCTCATCAAGATGAACATTGTGGTACCTTTCTTTTCCAATTTGGATGCCTGGAACACCTTGCGCGTTCATTTTTGCCTTGTCGGAGTTCTGCTGCTCGTCGGAGGGGACGATTCCCACGGTGGAATTGTCGAACACCTAGTATGTTTCAGGAGTTTTTTTCCCTTTTTGTATTTGTAACTTTTTTTTTTCTGATTTTGTATTTAAAAATGGGACCCACAAATAATACATGACAGGTAATAAATAGCTTAACATGATGTGTTGTACATGTCAGCGCAATTGATAAACACGCTCTGGTGGATGTGTTTATTATTACCCATTTTGACAAGTTGGAGTGTTCAAATAGGAAAATCCAAAGTTCATGTATCGGCTTTCAAAAGCCCTACAAGTTTAAGTGGCCAGGAAACCATTACGCCTTTTTATTCTATTTGTTGATTGTCATCTGTTCGTTTCGTCTTTTTTTCTCTTCTTCTTTACCTTTTTTTTTATTGGAAGGCCTGGGCCATATGTAAGCAACGATAGCCCGCACTTGACATTGCATAAATAAAAGTTTCCTTCTTCGCTATTTGCCTTGTACTTCACTTTTTCTTCTAACTATCCATGGCCGCGGAGCGAGACAGAGGCTCGCCCGACGACTCCCGATTTTTCTTTTCTTCCGGTGGTGGTCAAACTCTTTTCCTTTTTGGCGAAGGTCCTTGGACTTAAAGGGAATTATTTAGAACTTATCAAAATAATAGCCCATTGTCGTTCGAGCGAGGTCGAGCCTTCCTTTTTTCTTTGATGGCGAAGGCCCTGTCGATGTTCGAGCGAGATCGAATCTTTCCTTTTTCTTTGATGGCGAAGGACCTTGGCCTTAAAGGGTGTTTTTTCAAACTCATGGAAGTAACAGCCCGTCGATGTTCGAGTGAGGTCGAACCCCTTTTTTCGTTTGATGGCAAAGACCTTTGGCCATGAAGAGTGTTATTTCGAACTCATCGAAATAATAACCCGTCGACGTTCGAGCGAGGTCGAACCCCTTTTTCGTTTGATGATGAAGGCCCTTGGCTTGAAAGGTGTTATTTCAAACTCATCAAAATAACGGCCCGTCGATGTTCGAGCGAGGTTGAACATTTCCTTTTTCTTTGATGGCGAAGGCCTTTGGCCTTAAAGGGTGTTATTTCGAACTCATCGAAATAACAACCTGTCGTTGTTCGATCAAGGTCGAACCCCTTTTTCGTTTGATGGCGAAGGCTCTTGGCCTTGAAGGGTGTTATTTTGAACTTATCGAAATAATATCCCGTCGACGTTTGAGAGAGGTTGAACCTTTCCTTTTTCTTTGATGGCGAAGGCCCTTGGCCTTAAAGGGTGTTATTTCGAACTCATCGAAATAACAGCCCATCGATGTTCGAGCAAGGTCAAATCGTTCCTTTTTCTTTTATGGCAAAGTCCCTTGGCCTTAAAGGGTGTTATTTCAAACTTATCGAAATAATAGCCCGTCGATGTTCGAGCGAGGTCGAACCTTTCCTTTTTCTTTGATGGCAAAGGCCCTTGGCCTTAAAGGGTGTTATTTCGAAGATGTTCGGGCGAGGTCGAACCGTTCCTTTTTCTTTGATGGAGAAGGCCCTTGGCCTTAAAGGGTGTTATTTCGAACTTATCAAAATAACAGCTCGTCGACATTCGAGCGAGGTCGAACCTTTCCTTTTTTTTGGTGGCAAAGGCCCTTGGCCTTGAAGGGTGTTATTTCGAACTCATCGAAATAACAGTCCGTCGACGTTCGAGCGAGGTCGAACCCCTTTTTTCATTTGATGGCGAAATCCCTTGGCCTTGAAGGGTATTATTTCGAACTTATCAAAATAACAGCCCGTCGACGTTCGAGCGAGGTCAAACCTTTTCTTTTTCTTTGACGGCGAAGGCCCTTGGCCTTAAAGAGTGTTATTTCGAACTCATCGAAATAACAACCCATCGACGTTCGAGCAAGGTCGAACCCCTATTTTTGTTTAATGGCGAAGGCCCTTGTCCTTGAAGGGTGTTATTTCAAATTCATTGAAATAACAAGCCGTCGACGTTTGAGCGAGGTCGAACCCCTTTTTCCATTTGATGGCGAAGGCCCTTGGCCTCGAAGTGTGTTATTTTGAACATATCGAAATAACAACCCATCGACATTCGAGGGAGGTCGAACCTTTCTTTTTCTTTGATGGCGAAGGCCCTTGGCCTTAAAGGTTGTTATTTCGAACTCATCGAAATAACAAGGTCGAACATTTCCTTTTTCTTTGATGGCAAAGGCCCTTGGCCTTAAAGGGTATTATTTTGAACTCATCAAAATAATGGCCCATCAATGTTCGAACGAGGTTGAACCTTTCCTTTTTCTTTGATGACGAAGGCCCTTAGCCTTAAAGGGTGTTATTTCAAACTTATTGAAATAACAGCTCGTCGATATTCGAGCGAGCTCGAACCTTTCCTTTTTCTTTGATGGTGAAGGCCCTTGGCCTAGAAGGGCGTTATTTCAAACTCATCGAAATAATAAGCCGCCAGCGTTCGAACGAGGTCGAACCTTTTCTTTTTCTTTGATGGAGAAGGCCCTTGGCCTTGAAGGGTGTTATTTCGAACTCATCGAAATAATAGCCCGTCGACGTTCGAGCGAGGTCGAACCCCTTTTTTCATTTGTCGATGAATGCCCTTGGCCTTGAAGGGTGTTATTTCGAACTCATCGAAATAACAGCCCGTCGACGTTCGAGCGAGGTCGAACCTTTCCTTTTTCTTTAATGGCGAAGGCTCTTGGCCTTAAATTGTGTTATTTCGAACTCATCGAAATAACAGCCCATTGATGTTCGAGCGAGGTCGAACCCCTTTTATCGTTTGATGGCCAAGGCCCTTGGCCTTGAAAGGTGTTATTTCGAACTTATCGAAATAATAGCCCTGTCGACGTTCAAGCGAGGTCAAACCTTTCCTTTTTATTTGATGGCGAAGGACCTTGGCCGTAAAGGGTGTTATTTCGAACTCATCGAAATAACAACCCATCGACATTCGAGCGAGGTCGAACCTTTCCTTTTTCTTTGATGGCGAAGGCCCTTGGCCTTAAAGGGTGTTATTTCGAAGTCAACGAAATAACGGCCCGTCGATGTTCGAGCGAGGTCGAACCTTTCTTTTTTCTTTGATGGTGAAGGCCCTTGCCCTTAAAGGGTGTTATTTCGAACTTATCGAAATAACAACCCGTCGATATTCGAGCGAGGTCGAATCTTTCCCTTTTCTTTGATGGCAAAGGCCCTTGGCCTTGAAGGGCGTTATTTCGAACTCATCGAAATAACAACTCGACAATGTTCGAGCGAGGTCGAACCTTTCCTTTTTCTTTGATGGCGAAGGACCTTGGCCTTGAAGGGTATTATTTCGAACTCATCTAAATAACAGCCCGTCGACGTTCGAGCGAGGTTGAACCTTTTCTTTTTTTGTTTGATGGCGAATGCCCTTGGCCTTGATGGGTGTTATTTCGAACTAATCAAAATAACAGCCCGTCGACGTTCGAGCTAGGTCGAACCTTTCCTTTTTCTTTGACGATGAAGGCCCTGGGCCTTAAAGGGTGTTATTTCAAACTCATCAAAATAACGGCCCGTCAATGTTCGATAGAGGTCGAACCTTTCCTTTTTCTTTGACGGCGAAGGCCCTTGGCCTTAAAGGGTGTTATTTCGAACTTATCGAAATAACAACCCGTCGACGTTCGAGCGAGGTCGAACCTTTCCTTTTTCTTTGATAGCGAAGGCCCTTGGCCTTGAAGGGTGTTATTTCGAACTCATCGAAATAATAGCCCGTCGACGTTCGAGCGAGGTCGAACCCCTTTTTTCGTTTGATGGCGAAGGCCCTTGGCCTTGAAGGGTGATCGAAATAACAACCCGTCGATGTTCGAGCGAGGTCGAACCTTTTCTTTTTCTTTGATGGCGAAGCCCCTTGTCCTTAAAGGGTGTTATTTCGAACTCATCAAAGTTACAGCCTGTTGACTTCGAGCAAGGTCGAACCCCTTTTTTCGTTTGATGGCGAAGGCCCTTGGCCTTGAAGGGTGTTATTCGAACTCATCGAAATAACATGCCGTCAATGTTTAAGCGAGGCCGAACCCCTTTTTTTGTTTGCTGGCGAAAGCCCTTGGGCTTGAATGGAGTTATTTCGAACTTATCGAAATAACAGCCCGTCGATGATCGAGCGAGGTCGAACCTTTCCTTTTTCTTTGATGGCTTAGGCCTTGGCCTTTAAGGGTGCTATTTCATACTTATCGAAATAACAGCCCGTCGACGTTCGAGCGAGGTTGAACCTTTCCTTTTTCTTTGATGGCGAAGGCCCTTGGCCTTGAAGGGTGTTATTTCGAACTCATCGAAATAACAGCTCGTCGACATTCGAGCGAGGTCGAGCCTTTCCTTTTATTATTTGATGGCGAAGGACCTTGGCCTTGAAGGGTGTTATTTCGAACTTATCGAAGTAACAGACCGTCGACATTCGAGCGAGGTCAAACCTTTCCTTTTTTCGTTTGATGGCGAAGGCCCTTGGCCTTGAAGGGTGTTATTTTGAACTTATCGAAATAAAAGCCCGTCGACATTCGAGCAAGGTCGAACCTTTCATTTTTCTTTGACTGCGAAGGCCCTTGGCCTTAAAGGGTGTTATTTCAAACTCATCGAAATAAAGACCCGTCGATGTTCGAGCGAGGTCAAACCTTTCCTTTTTCTGTGATAGCGAAGGCCCTTGGCCTTAAAGGGTGTTATTTCGAACTTATCGAAATAACAGCCCGTCGACATTCGAGCGATGTCGAACCTTTCCTTTTTCTTTGATGGCGAAGGCCCTTGGCCTTGAATGGTGTTATTTCGAACTCATCGAAATAACAGCCCGCCGATGTTCGAACGAGGTCGAATTCCTTTTTTTGTTTGATGGCGAAGGCCCTTGGCCTTGAATGGTGTTATTTCGAACTTATCGAAATAACAGCCTGTTGATGTTTGAGCGAGGTCGAACCCCTTTTTACGTTTGATGGAGAAGGCCCTTGGCCTTGAAGGGTGTTATTTCGAACATATCGAAATAATAGCCCGTAGACGTTCGAGCGAGGTCGAACCTTTCCTTTTTCTTTGATGGCGAAGGACCTTGGCCTTAAAGTGTGTTATTTCGAACTCATCGAAATAACTGCCCGTCGACATTCGAGCGAGGCCGAACCTTTCCTTTTTCTTTGATGGAGAAGGACTTTGGCCTTAAAGGGTGTTATTTCGAACTCATCGAAATAACGGCCCGTCGATGTTCGAGCGAGGTCGAACCTTTCCATTTTCTTTGATGGCAAAGGCCCTTGGTCTTAAAGAGTGTTATTTCAAACTTATCGAAAGAACAACCTGTCGATGTTCGAGTGAGGTCGAACCTTTCCTTTTTCTTTGACGGTAAAGGCCCTTGGCCTTGAAGGTGTTATTTCGAACTTATCGAAATAATAGCCCATCCATGTTCGAGCGCGGTCGAACCCTTTTTTTGTTTGATGGCGAAGGCCCTTGGCCTTGAAGGGTGTTATTTTGAACTTATCGAAATAATAGATTGTCGACATTCGAGCGAGGTCGAACCTTTCCTTTTTCTTTAATGGCGAAGGCCCTTGGTGTTAAAGGGTGTTATTTCGAACTTATCAAAATAACAGCCCGTCGACATTCGACCGAGGTCGAACCTTTCCTTTTTCTTTGATGGCAAAGGCCCTTGGCCTTGAAGGGTTTTATTTCGAACTCATCGAAATAACAACCCGTCGACGTTCGAGCGAGGTCGAACCCCTTTTTTCGTTTGATGGCGAAAGCCCTTGGCCTTGAAGGGTGTTATTTCGAACTTATCAAAATTACAGCCCATCGACGTTAGAGCGAGGTCGAACCTTTTCTTTTTCTTTGACGGCGAAGGCCCTTGGCCTTAAAGGGTGTTATTTCGAACACATCGAAATAATAGCCCATCGACGTTCGAGCAAGGTCGAACCCCTATTTTTGTTTGATGGCGAAGGCCCTTGTCCTTGAAGGGCGTTATTTCGAACTCATCGAAATAACAGGCCGTCAACGTTCGAGTGAGGTCGAACCCCTTTTTCCGTTTGATGACGAAGGCCCTTGGCCTAGAAGGGTGTTATTTTGAACATATCGAAATAACAGCCCATCGACATTCGAGCGAGGTTGAACCTTTCCTTTTTCTTTGATGGTGAAGGCCCTTGGTCTTAAAGGTTGTTATTTCGAACTCATCGAAATAACAAGGTCGAACATTTCCTTTTTCTTTGATGGCGAAGGCCCTTGCCCATAATGGGTGTTATTTAGAACTTATAGAAATAACAACCCGTAGATATTCGAGCGAGGTCAAATCTTTCCCTTTTCTTTGATGGCGAAGGCCCTTGGCCTTAAAGGGCTTTATTTCGAACTCATCGAAATAACAACTCAACAATGTTCGAGCGAGGTCGAACCTTTCCTTTTTCTTTGATGGCGAAGGACCTTGGCCTTGAAGGGTATTATTTCGAACTCATCTAAATAACAGCCCATCGACGTTCGAGCGAGGTTGAACCTTTTCTTTTTTTGTTTGATGGCGAAGGCCCTTGGCCTTGAAGTGTGTTATTTCGAACTTATCGAAATAACAGCCTATCGACGTTCGGGTGTTATTTCGAACTTATCGAAATAACAGCCCGTCGACGTTCGAGCAAGGTCGAACCTTTCCTTCTTCTTTGATGGAGAAGGCCCTTGGCCTTAAAGGGTGTTATTTCAAAATCATCGAAATAACGGCCCGTCGATGTTCGAGCGAGGTCAAACCTTTCCTTTTTTTGTGATGGCGAAGGCCCTTGGCCTTAAAGGGTGTTATTTCGAACTTATCGAAATAACATCCCATCGAAATTCGAGCGAGGTCGAACCTTTCCTTTTTCTTTGATGGCGAAGGCCCTTGGCCTTGAAGGGTGTTATTTCGAACTCATCGAAATAACAGCCCGTCGATGTTTGAACGAGGTCGAACCCCTTTTTTCGTTTGATGGCGAAGGCCCTTGGCCTTGAAGGGTGTTATTTCGAACTAATCTAAATAACCGCTTGTTGATGTTTGAGCGAGGTCGAACCCCTTTTTCCATTTGATGGCGAAGGCCCTTGTCCTTGAAGGGTGTTATTTCGAACTTATCGAAATAATAGCCCGTCGACGTTCGAGCGAGGTCGAACTTTCCTTTTTCTTTGATGGCGAAGGCCCTTGGCCTTAAAGTGTGTTATTTCGAACTCATCGAAATAACTGCCCGTCGACATTCGAGCGAGGCCGAACCTTTCCTTTTTCTTTGATTGAGAAGGACCTTGGCCTTAAAGGGTGTTATTTTGAACTCATCGAAATAACGACCCGTCGATGTTTGAGCGAGGTCGAACCTTTCCTTTTTCTTTGATGGCAAAAGCCCTTGGTCTTAAAGGGTGTTATTTCAAACTTATCGAAAGAACAGCCTGTCGATGTTCGAGTGAGGTCGAACATTTCCTTTTTCTTTGACGGTAAAGGCCCTTGGCCTTGAAGGTGTTATTTCGAACTTATCGAAATAATAGCCCGTCCATGTTCGAGCAAGGTCGAACCCTTTTTTTTGTTTGATGGCTAATACCCTTGGCCTTGAAGGGTGTTATTTTGAACTTATCGAAATAATAGCTCATTGACATTCGAGCGAGGTCGAACCTTTCCTTTTTCTTTAATGGCGATGGCCCTTGGTGTTAAAGGGTGTCATTTCGAACTTATCAAAATAACAGCCCGTCGACATTCGAGCGAGGTCAAACCTTTCCTTTTTCTTTGATGTCAAAGGCCCTTGGCCTTGAAAGGTGTTATTTCGAACTCATCGAAATAATAGCCCGTAGACGTTCGAGCGAGGTCGAACCCCTTTTTTTGTTTGATGGCGAAAGCCTTTGGCCTTGAAGGGTGTTATTTCGAACTTATCGAAATTACAGCCCATCGACGTTCGAGCGAGGTCGAACTTTTTCTTTTTCTTTGACGGCAAAGGCCCTTGGCCTTAAAGGGTGTTATTTCGAACACATCGAAATAACAACCCATCGACGTTCGTGCAAGGTCAAACCCCTATTTTTGTTTGATGGCAAAGGCCCTTGTCCTTGAAGGGTGTTATTTCAAACTCATCGAAATAACAGGTCGTCGACGTTCGAGCAAGGTCGAACCCCTTTTTCCGTTTGATGGCGAAGGCCCTTGGCCTAGAAGGGTGTTATTTTGAACATATCGAAATAACAGCCCATCGACATTCGAGCGAGGTTGAACCTTTCCTTTTTCTTTGATGGAGAAGGCCCTTGGTCTTAAAGGTTGTTATTTCGAACTCATCGAAAGAACAAGGTCAATTATTTCCTTTTACTTTGATGGCGAAGGCCCTTGGCCTTAAAGGGTATTATTTCGAACTCATCAAAATAACGGCCCGTCGATGTTCGAACGAGGTCGAACCTTTCCTTTTTCTTTGATGGCGAAGGCCCTTGGCCTTAAAGGGTGTTATTTCAAACTTATCGAAATAACAGCTCGTCGATATTCGAGCGAGCTCGAACCTTTCCTTTTTCTTTGATGGTGAAGGCCCTTGTCCTAGAAGGGCGTTATTTCAAACTCATCGAAAAAATAAGCCGCCAGCATTCGAGCGAGGTCGAACCTTTCCTTTTTCTTTGATGGAGAAGGCCCTTGGCCTTGAAGGGTGTTATTTTGAACTCGTCGAAATAATAGCTCGTCGACGTTCGAGCGAGGTCAAACCTTTCCTTTTTCTTTGATGGCGAAGGCCCTTGGCCTTAAAGGGTGTTATTTCAAACTCATCGAAATAACGGCCCGTCGATGTTCGAGCTAGGTCAAACCTTTCCTTTTTTTGTGATGGCGAAGGTCCTTGGCCTTAAAGGGTGTTATTTCGAATTTATCGAAATAACAACCCGTCGATATTCGAGCGAGGTCGAATCTTTCCCTTTTCTTTGATGGCGAAGGCCCTTGGCCTTGAAGGGCGTTATTTCGAACTCATCGAAATAACAACTCGACAATGTTCGAGCGAGGTCGAACCTTTCCTTTTTCTTTGATGGCGAAGGACCTTGGCCTTGAAGGGTATTATTTCGAACTCATCTAAATAACAGCCCGTCGACGTTCGAGCGAGGTCGAACCTTTTCTTTTTTTGTTTGATGGTGTAGGCCATTGGCCTTGAAGGGTGTTATTTCGAACTAATCAAAATAACAGCCCGTCGACGTTCGAGCGAGTTCGAACCTTTCCTTTTTCTTTGACGACGAAGGCCCTTGGTCTTAAAGGGTGTTATTTAAAACTCATCGAAATAACGGCCCGTCGATGTTCGATCGAGGTCAAACATTTCCTTTTTCTTTAATGACTAAGGCCTTTGGCCTTAAAAGGTGTTATTTCGAACTTATCGAAATAATAGTCCGTCGACGTTCGAGCGAGGTCGAACCTTTCCTTTTTCTTTGACGGCGAAAGCCCTTGGCCTTAAAGGGTGTTATTTCGAACTTATCGAAATAACAGCCCGTCGATGTTCGAGCGAGGTCGAACCTTTCCTTTTTCTTTGACGGCGAAGGCCCTTGGCCTTTAAGGGTGTTATTTCGAACTTAACGAAATAACATCCCGTCGACGTTTGAGCGAGGTCGAACCTTTCCTTTTTCTTTGATAGCGAAGGCCCTTGGCCTTGAAGGGTGTTATTTCGAACTCATCGAAATAATAGCCCGTCAACGTTCGAGCGAGGTCAAACCCCTTTTTTCGTTTGATGGTGAAGGCCCTTGGCCTTGAAGGTTGATCGAAATAACAGCCCGTCGATGTTCGAGCGAGGTCGAACCTTTCATTTTTCTTTGATGGCGAAGGCCCTTGGCCTTAAAAGGGTGTTATTTCGAACTCATCAAAGTTACAGCCTGTCGACTTCGAGCAAGGTCGAACCCCTTTTTTCGTTTGATGGTGAAGGCCCTTGGTCTTGAAGGGTGTTATTCGAACTCATCGAAATAACAGGCCGTCAATGGTCGAGCGAGGTCGAACCCCTTTTTTTGTTTGCTAGTGGCAAAGGCCCTTGTCCTTAAAAGGAGTTATTTCGAACTTATCGAAATAACAGCCCGTTGTCGTTCGAGCAAGGTCGAGCCTTCCTTTTTTCTTTGATAGCGAAGGCCCTTGGCCTCAAAGGGTGTTATTTCGAACTCATCGAAATGACAGCCCGTCGATGTTTGAGCGAGGTCGAACCTTTCCTTTTTCTTTGATGGCGAAGGCCCTTGGCCTTGAAGGGTGTTATTTCGAACTCATCGAAATAACAGCTCGTCGACGTTCGAGCGAGGTCAAACCCCTTTTTATTATTTGATGGCGAAGGACCTTGGCCTTGAAGGGTGTTATTTCGAACTTATCGAAGTAACAGACCGTCGACATTCGAGCGAGGTCAAACCTTTCCTTTTTTCGTTTGATGGCGAAGGCCCTTGGCCTTAAAGGGTGTTATTTCAAACTCATCGAAATAACGACCCGTCGATGTTTGAGCGAGGTCAAACCTTTCCTTTTTTTGTGATGGCGAAGGACCTTGGCCTTAAAGGGTGTTATTTCGAACTCATCGAAATAACATCTCGTTGACATTCGAGCGAGATCGAACCTTTCCTTTTTCTTTGATGACGAAGGCCCTTGGCCTTGAAGGGTGTTATTTCGAACTCATCGAAATAACAGCCCGTCGATGTTCGAACGAGGTCGAACCCCTTTTTTCGTTTGATGGAGAAGGCCCTTGGCCTTGAAGGGTGTTATTTTGAACTCATCGAAATAACAGCCTGTTGATGTTTGAGCGAGGTGGAAACCCTTTTTTCGTTTGATGGAGAAGGCCCTTGGCCTTGAAGGGTGTTATTTCGAACTTATCGAAATAATAGCCCGTCAACGTTCGAGCGAGGTCGAACCTTTTCTTTTTCTTTGATGGCGAAGGCCCTTGGCCTTAAAGTGTGTTATTTCGAACTCATAGAAATAACTGCCCATCGACATTCGAGTGAGGCCGAACCTTTCCTTTTTCTTTGATGGAGAAGGACCTTGGCCTTAAATGGTGTTATTTCGAACTCATCGAAATAATGGCCCATCGATGTCGAGCGAGGTCGAACCTTTCCTTTTTCTTTGATGGCAAAGGCCCTTGGTCTTAAAGGGTGTTATTTCAAACTTATCGAAAGAACAGCCTGTCGATGTTCGAGTGAGGTCAAACCTTTCCTTTTTCTTTGATGGTGAAGTCCCTTGGCCTTGAAGGGTGTTATTTCGAACTTATCGAAATAATAGCCCGTCCATGTTCGAGCGAGGTCGAACCCTTTTTTTTGTTTGATGGCGAAGGCCCTTGGCCTTGAAGGGTGTTATTTTGAACTTATCTAAATAATAGCTCCTCGACATTCGAGCGAGGTCGAACCTTTCCTTTTTCTTTAATGGCGAAGGCCCTTGGTGTTAAAGGGTGTTATTTCAAACTCATCGAAATAACAGCCCGTCGACGTTCGAGCGAGGTCGAACCTTTCCTTTTTCTTTGATGGCGAAGGCCTTGGCCTTAAAGGGTGTTATTTCGAACTCATCGAAATAAGGGCCCGTCGATGTTCGAGCGAGGTCGAACCTTTCTTTTTTCTTTGATGGCGAAGGCCCTTGGCCTTAAAGGTGTTATTTCAAACTTATCGAAATAACAACCCGTCGATGTTCGAGCGAGGTCTAACCTTTCCTTTTTCTTTGATGGCGAATGCCCTTGGCTTTAAAGGTTGTTATTTCGAACTTATCTAAATAACAACCTGTTGACGTTCGAGCGAGGTCGAACCTTTCTAGTTTATGGAGGGTCGGGCATCTTCCGTGGAAGTCCTAGTTTGTTTGGTATTGCTTTCATCAGATGGTTTAACAATGGTGGATACGAGGCGTCAACGTTTCGCATAGGCTCGCACTGTGTGCGCATTATACTTTTCCTATCTGACTCCGGCCGTTCAGCTCTCAGATGCTGCCGACAGGGAGAGCTTCGGCTGCATCAAAGTGATTTTTGTTCTTCAATCTAGATGTCCTTGCATGCATTCGTCCACGCGGATATTATGTGCTTACTTTGACGAAATGTGAGAGGTGAGGGTGAGATGTTCTTCGCTCCCGTCCAGTGGTTCGGGGGGGGGGGGGGAGTTGGATTGTAGCATCGTTTGCCTTGTTCAGGATATTCGCAGCTGATGGGGTGAGGAATTCTAGGTTTCGTGAATTCATTTGTTTCTCCTTCCCTCAACGCGCTATTCCCATGTCTCGCATGAGTTAGATTCTCCTTTCGTGCTTCTCTTGGTGATCTGGAAAAAACTAGGAGTTTTCACTAGGAAATCTCCACAGACGGCGCCAAATTGTTTGACTCAAAAGATGTTAGACTCTTTTTGGACAAATCAATCAAAGATGAATGGGTAAATCATAGTCAAACTTAATTGATTCCAGACCAAGAGATTTCATAATAATAAATGTGTAGGGGATGACGAAAATATTGACAATTTCGTTAAGATTCAATGTTGCCTTCTTCCTCAGTCCCTGAGGAAAGAATATTACAATTGTTTTATTTTTGTACAAAATACAAGAATGGAGCTTTGTTCTTATTTTCCTTCTGTGGGAAAAAAATGGAGAAGCCCCCCCCCCTCCCTTTGAAAGCCTTCCCGGTCTATATATATATAATTGAAATCCCTTCACCATCAGCGTGATTTGACGCGCTCGGGCCAGCGGTGCGTTCTGGTCGTGATTTCAGGCGTTGCTCTTTTCGATTTGTCAGATATTGTGGAGGAGAAATGAAGTGGACTCTATTGGCTTTCATTACCCGATTGTTAAAATGGGGGTTGTGGGCAGCCTGGTCGGGGTGGTTAGATTTTGACCAATACAATATATATATATATATATATGTGTGTGTGTGTGTGTGTGTGTGTGTGTGTGTGAGAGAGAGAGAGAGAGAGAGAGAATAAAGGCAATAGTGCAGTTACATCACCCAATGGTAAATCGTAAAAGATCCACCAATGAATAAGTCATATTGACTCGATGAATTTTATTTGCATTAAATATATGGACTTGATAATGATTATATCATTTTAATCTAAATGTTATTTGAATTTCAGATATGAAACGCACCTAATGCCGTAATGCTTAGATCCGTCCATGGATAAGTCATATAATATATTGTTTGAAGAGATTTTAACATAAAATAAATGTACTTATGATATTATCATCATACCTCGCATGATCTTTGAATTTTCAAATATGAAAGCACATGTTTATTAAAAACTACGCACATTCAAATAGTTTTTTCATGTCTACAATTACATATTTTGTCTCTCCGTAAAAATTATTTGCATCTAACCATGTCTGAAGGAATTCAAAAACATTGTAGCATATTTATTTTATGCATGGATGTACCTTTATGATTAATTAATTATTTAATTGGTGCTATTTTACAAATTTCTTTGCGATCGATCGACTGCCACCGAAAGATTAGTCATCACTTCAGTTGAAATTAAACTTGAGCAAACTATTTTAGCATAAGCAAATGTCATTAATTAGCACAATAATTCGCAAGCAATTATACATATAGTAGAAGGGATGTATAATAACACTTTAATTCATTGATAGTATACCATACTTATTATGGCTAACAAACTCTGTGTCTCGACCCGGATTTTTCACCCTCGGGAGTCGTGATGACGCTTACTCATGAAAGCTAGGCAAGCCAGAGTATTATAGATTCACTAACTCTTTTATTTAGCCCTTTTTTAACAGTTTAAAATAACATGCGATCAACAGTGAAATATTAACAATAATTAAAGACATGCGGAAGACGTAATCTGATAAATTAGCCAAAAACAAGTACGACAATGCCAAGTACATCTCTACAAACCGGTGTCACAATATCACGGACCATCTACGAATACTACAAACAAGTATCTGTAAAGAAAGATGCAATCTGTCTCTAAAGTAAATGAAAGCAGAATATAAAGATAGAGGAGAACGTCGGGGCCTGCGGACGCCTGCAGGACTACCTCGGAATCTCCAACTGGACTGAAGGTATCCACCCACAGCTACGGTCCAAAAGCTGCCACTCCGGGATCTGCACACAGTGCAGAATGTAATATCAACACAACCGACCCATGTGCTGGTAAGTGTCTGGCCTAACCCCTGCGAAGTAGTGACGATGCTAGGAGCGAACTACCAAATAAACCTTTGCAATTATATTATATACAGCGGAAAATAAAACAGAAATAAATAATTAAAGATGGGAGGGGGCATGCTGCGAGGGAATATCATTTATCCACAGTAACTCAAGAGAAAAGCATAATGAAAATTTAGAATTCACAGCCTCCGGATAAGAAAATCGTAACCAACCAATAAAAACTTTTATTATCTACCATTGCAGCGCGCAAGCCGATCCAAATCATAAGAACACTGTTGCGGCGTGCAACCCGATCCATATCATTTATCACTGTTGCGGCGTGCAACCCGATCAAATTATATTGTTGCGGCGTGCAACCCGATCCAAATATAATATTGTTGTAGCGTGCAACCCGATCCAAATATAATATTGTTGCGGTGTGCAACCCGATCCATATATACAGTTCAACACCAAACATAAAGAGAGTCCCGACAAAGGAACAATAAAGAAAAAATACTATTCCGGCAAGGGAATCTACATTATAAGTAAATACGTCCCGACAAGGAAAAATCAGCTGTAACTAAACTTGTCCCAACATCTAACTTCTTCAACTAGAACCAATACCCAATCATAAGCAATTTCCACGAGAATAATCATAATCCTTGCTCAACACAGAGAATCAACAACTTAGGCATTCGTAGTACTTATTAAGAACGCAACAATATCAATTTAAGACTCACGGTCATGCTTGACGCCAATGTATAGGTACTTGTCACCATGCCTATACGTCGTACTCGACAAGTAACACGTAGCAAGTATGACACAACTCCTAATCCCTCAAGCTAAGGTTAGACCAAACACTTACCTCGAACTTCCACGACCAACTCAAGTCTCAAACACCGCTTTTCCTTTAGAATTCGCCTCCAAACAACTCGTATCTAGTCCAAATTGATTTAACAACATCAATAAATGCTAAAGAATTCATACCCAATGCTCAATTATAGGTTTTCTATCATTTTCTCCAAAAAGTCAAAAATCTACCCCGGGGCCCGCTTGGTCAAAACACGAGGTTCGAACCAAAACTCGATCACCCATGAGCCCAAATATGCAATTAGTTTCGAAATCGGACCCCAAAATGAGGTCTAAATCCCAACAAATCAAAAAACCCTAACTCTACCCAAATCCGTAATTTCTACAATAAAACCCCTAGATTTTAGGATGAAAATTGATGAAATGAAATGGAAAATCGAAAGAAAGAGGTTTAGAATCATTTACCAAATGTTTGGGGAAGAAATTGCTCTTTGAAAATAGCCTCAATGCTCCCAAATTTCGAAAAATATGAAGTAAATGGGTTCTGCCCGTTTTTGCTTTTGTTTTTAAAATCACTGGGCAGACCTTCATCGCGTTCGCGATGGGTCTGTCGCGATCGTGATGGGTTAGGCCCAATTAACCATCGCGTTCGCGATAAAAGGCTCGCGTTCACAGAGTTTCATCCCCCAGAGCCTTCGCGTTCGCAGTCGTGTGGCTACATTCGCGTATATTAAAATCCCCTTCTCCCTGCCCAGGCACAAAGGCCTTCGCATTCGCGAAGGGAAACACCCCCAAAGCTTCACGTTCGCGTCCTGTGTCTCGCGTTCGCGCAGAAGCAAATTTCCTTCAGCCTGACTTACCCTTCGCGTTCGCGAGAGTCCTTCCGCGAACGCGATGTACAAAATGTCTATGCACTGAAGCAACAAAACCTGCAACTTTTATAAGTGTAAAATCCCTCCGAAACCTATCCGAAACTCACCTGAGCCCTCGGGGCTCCAAACCAAACATGCATACTAACTCAAAAACATCATATGGACTTACTTGTTTGATCAAATTTCCAGATTAACACCTTTAACGACGAATTTAGCATCAAAATCGAAGAGGAATCTCAAGAACTCTTAAGTTCAAATTTTAACAACTGAGGGTCTGATTCACATCATATCAAGTCCGTTTCTTACCAAATTTTACAGGCTCAACCTAAACCACATATAAGACCTGTATCGGGCTCCGGAACCAAAATACGGGCCCAATACCAACAACTTCCAAACATTTGTCATTTCTAAAAACTCATATATTTTCCAGAAAATAATTTTCTTCAAAAATTTATTTCTCAGGCTCGGGACCTCGGAATTCGATTCCGGGCATACGCCCAAGTCCCATATTTTCCTACGGACCCTCCGGAACCGTCAAATCATGGGTCCGGGTCTGTTTACCCAAAATATTGACCGAAGTCAACTTAAATTCATTTTAAAGTTAGAATTCATCAATTTTCACAAATTTTCACATAATAGCCTCCCGGCTACGTGCCCGGACTGTGCACACAAATTGAGTTGAGGAAATAGGAGGCTTCTAAGGCCTCGGAACGCAGAACTCATTTATAAAACAAGTGATGACCTTTTGGGTCATCACATTCTTCACCTCTAAAACAACCGTTCGACCTCGAACGGACATAAGACGGAAGTACCTGAGTCGGGGAAAAGATGGGGATAACAGCTCCGTATATCGGACTCGGACTCCCAAGTCAATGCCTCAGTAGGCTGACCTCTCCACGGAACACGAACAGAAGGGAAACTCTTCGATCTCAACTGACAAACCTGCCGGTCTAGGATAGCTATCGGCTCCTCCTCATAGGACAAGTCCTTGTCCAACTGGACAGTGCTGAAATCTAACACGTGGATGGATTGCCGTGATACTTCTGACGCATGGACACATGAAACACTGGATGCACGACTGACAAGCTTGGTGGCAACGCAAGTCTGTAAGTCATCTCTCCCACTCAATCAAGAATCTCAAACGGGCCAATGAACCTAGGGCTAAGCTTGCCTTTCTTCCCAAATCTCATCACGCCCTTCATAGGCAACACTCGAAGCAATACCCGCTCACCGACCATGAAAGCCAAATCATGAACCTTGCGGTCGTCATAACTCTTTTGCCTGGACTGAGCTGTACGAAACCTATCCTGAATAATACCGGCCTTGTCCAAGGCATCCTGTACTAGATTTGTACCCAACAACCGAGCCTCTCCCGGCTCAAACCATCCCACCGGCGATCGACACTGCCTACCATACAAAGCCTCATAAGTAGCCATCTGGATACTCGACTGGTAGCTGTTGTTGTAGGCAAACTCTGCTAAAGGCAAAAACTTATCCCATGAGCCTCCAAAGTCAATGACACAAGCTCGGAGCATATCCTCCAAAATCTGAATGGTCCGTTCGGACTGCCCATCCGTCTCAGGATGAAATGCTGTGCTCAATTCAACCCGTGTGCCCAAATCTCGCTGAACTGCTCTCCAGAAATGTGAGGTAAAATGCATACCTCGATCCAAAATAATAGACACGGGCACACCATGAAGACGAACAATCTCCCGGATATAAATCTCAGCTAACCTCTCGGAAGAATAGGAGACTGCCACCAGAATGAAATGTGCTGACTTGGTCAGCCTATCAACTATGACCCACACTGCGTCGAACTTGTCCAACAACAAAGTCCATAGTGATACGCTCCCATTTCTACTCAGGAATCTCAATCTTCTGGAATAAACCACCGGCCTCTGATGCTCGTACTTAACCTACTGACAGTTCAAACACCGAGCCACATATGTAACAATGTCCTTCTTCATTCTCCGCCACCAATAATACTGCCACAAATCTTGATACATCTTAGTGGCGCCCAGATGAATAGAGTACCGGGAACTATGGGCCTCCTATAAAATCAACTCTCGGAGTCCATCCACATTAGGCACACAAACTCGACCCTGCAATCTCAGAACTTCATCATCTCCTAAGGTAACTTTCTTGGCACCTCCGTGCTGTACTGTGTCCCTAAGGACACATAAATGGGGATCATCATACTGTTGATCTCGGATATGCTCCAATAAAGAAGAACGAGCAACTGTGCAAGCTAACACACGGCTGGGCTTAGAAACATCCAACCTCACGAAGTGATTGGCCAAAGCCTAAACATCCAAAGCAAGCGGTCTCTCACCGACCAGAATATAAGCAAGATTGCCCATACTAGAAAACTTCCTACTCAAGGCATCAGCCACCACATTGGCCTTTCCCGGATGATATAAGATGGTGATATCATAGCCTTTTAACAGGTCCAACCACCTTCTCTGTCTCAAGTTTAGCTCCTTCTGCTTGAACAAGTACTGTAGACTCTTGTGATCCGGGAACACCTCACATGCCACGCTATACAGATAATGCCTCCAAATCTTCAACACATGAACAATGGCTGCTAACTCCAAATCATGAACTGGATAGTTCTTCTCATGAATCTTCAACTGCCGTGAGGCATAGGCAATGACCTTGCTATCCTGTATCAACATCGCACCAAGTCTAATATGAGATGCATCACAATAAACTGTATAAGGCCCTGAACCTGTCGGCAAAACCAACACATGTGCCGTAGTCAAAGCTGTCTTGAGCTTCTGAAAGATCACCTTACACTCATTCGACCACCTGAACTGGGCACCCTTCTGGGTCAACCTGGTCATCGAGGCTGCAATAGACGAAAACCCCTCCACAAACTGACGATATTAGCCTGCCAAACCCAAGAAACTCTGGATCTCTGTAGCTGATGCGGGTCTAGGCCAATTCTTGACTGTCTCTATTTTCTTCGGATCA
The DNA here is from genome assembly GCF_000715075.1 of Nicotiana tabacum. Taxonomy (NCBI): domain Eukaryota; kingdom Viridiplantae; phylum Streptophyta; class Magnoliopsida; order Solanales; family Solanaceae; genus Nicotiana; species Nicotiana tabacum. Next base: position 25,976,160 of record NC_134085.1, read on the forward strand.
ACCTGAATACCCTCTGCTGATACAACATGACCCAAGAATGCAACTGAACTCAACCAGAATTTACACTTCAAAAACTTGGCATACAACTGACTATCCCTCAAGATCTGAAGAACCACTCTAAGATTCTGCTCGTGCTCCTCCTGGCTGCGGGAGTAGATCAAAATATCATCAATGAAGACTATCACGAACGAATCAAAGTAAGGCCTGAACACTCGGTTCATCAAATCCATAAAGGCTGCTGGGGAATTTGTCAACCCGAATGACATCACCAAGAACTTATAATGCCAGTACCGTTTGCGAAAGTTGTCTTAGGGACATCAGATGCCCTAATCCTCAACTGATGGTAGCCAGATCTCAAGTCAATCTTCGAAAATACCTTGGCACACTAAAGCTGATCAAACAAATCATCAATCCTCGACAATGGATACTTATTCTTGATTGTAACCTTTCAACTGCCGGTAATCTATGGACATTCTCATCGATCCGTCTTTCTTCTTAACAAATAATACCGGCGCACCCAAGGGCGAAACACTAGGTCTAATGAAACCTTTTTCAAGCAAGTCTTGCAAATACTCCTTCAACTCTTTCAACTCAAGCGAGGCCATACGATACGGCGGAATAGAAATAGGCTGAGTGCCCGAAGCCAAATCAATGCAGAAGTCAATATCATTGTCGGGTGGCATACCCGGCAGGTCTGAAGGAAAGACCTCAGGGAAATCACGAACAACATGCACAGAATCAATAGAAGGAACCTCGGCACTAGAATCACAAACATATGCCAAATAGGCCAAACACCCTTTCTCGACCATATGCCGAGCCTTCACATAAGAGATAACGCTATGGGTAGAATGACCAGGAGTCCCTCTCCACTCTAAACGAGGTAAACCCGGTAAAGCTAAGGTCATAGTCTTGGCATGACAGTCCAAGATAGCGTGGTAAGGTGATAACCAGTCCATCCCCAATATAACATTGAAATCGACCATGTCTAGAAGCAACAAATCTACTCATGTCTCAAGACCCCCAATCACAACTATACAAGAACAATATAGTCGATCTACCATAATAGAATCACCCATCGGTGTAGACACATAAATAGGAGCACTCAGAGAATCACTAGGCATCACTAGATACAGTGCAAAATAAGATGACACATACGAGTATGTAGATCCTTGATCAAATAAATTGAAGTATCTCTCCTACAAACCCGAACAGTACCTATGATAACTGCATCAGAAGCCTCAGCCTCGGGCCTGGTTGGAAGAGCATAACATCGGGGCTGGGCCCCACCACTCTAAACTACATCTCTAGGACGGCCTGCTGCTAGCTGGCCTCCACCTCTAGCTGCCTGACCTCCACCTTTAATACCTCTACCTCCACCTCTAGCACCTCTACACCCATCCCTAGCTGGCGGAGCGGGCGGTAGAACACCTGGTGCCTGAACCATAGCACGGGAACCCTACTGCTGCGATTGAGTACCCACCAATCTCGGACAAGCCCTCCGGATATGACCATACTCACCGCACTCAAAGCATCCACCTGCATGCTGTGGCTGAAGAAACTGAGACTGACCCTGGCGACCTGGATGACCACCCCAAAAACTTTGGAGCGGTGGTGCACTGATAGGAGCTGGTAGTGCACTGTAGGACTGCTGATCAGAATACTACATATGAGAACCACGGCCACCTGAAGCACCGTGAGAAACCTGAAGTGCTGACTGAAAAGGCCTAGGAGGATAGCCTCTACCATACGAATCCCTGTTTCCAGACGAGGTACCACTGAATCTGCCTGAATGATGAGGCCTCTTGTCAAACCCCTGACCACCTCCCTACGACAGAACCATCTCAACTCTCCTGGCCACATTGGCCGCCTCCTGAAAAGAAATCTCACTCCCTGTCTCCTTAGCCATATGAAGTCGAATCGGCTAAATAAGTCCCTCAATGAACCTCCTCACACTCTCTCTCTCTCTTTCTCTCTCTCTCTCTCTCTCTCTCTCTCTCTCTCTCTCTCTCTCTCTCTCTCTCTCTCTCTCGTTGGGAAGTATGATAAGAGCATGACAGGCCAAGTCGATGAATCTGGTCTCATACTGAATAACGGTCATAGAACCCTGCTGGAGATTCTCAAACTGCCTCCGATAGATCTTTCTCTGAGTGATAGGGAGAAAATTTTCTAGAAATAACTGAGTAAATTGTTCCTAAGTCAAAGCTGGTGATCCGGATGGTCTAGCCAAACAATAATCTCTCCACCAAGTCTTGGCGGATCCAGACAAGCGAAAAGTAGCAAAGTCGACCCCATTGGTCTCCACTATCCCCATGTTCCTGAGAACCTCATGACAACTGTCTAGATAATCCTGGGGATCCTCAAAAGATGCACCGCTGAAAGTAGTAGTGAAGAGCTTGGTGAACTTATCCAATCTCCACAAAGCATCGGCATACATAACTGCTCCATCACCGGTCTAAGCTACCACACCCGGTTGAACTGCCCCAACTGGCTGAGCTGCTAGAGTCTGAAACTGGGGAGCCATCTGCTCCGGAGTGCGAGTAGTAGGAGTCTGGGCTCCTCCTCCAGCCGGAGAGACGACTGGTGCTACAGGAAGCAAGCCTACCCGAGTGACACTCTCTATATGGCCTACTAGATGGAGCAGAGCATCCTGGAGTACTGGGGTAGAAATAAACCCCTATGGGACCTGAGCTAGGCCCTACCGGAACTATTTAGGCCGGAACCTCATCATCAAAGTCAACCTGAGGCTCCGCCGCTGGTGCTGCTGCTCTGGGCTGAGCTCTGCCCCTACCTCGGCCTCTAGCACAGCCTCGGCCTTGCCTTCTTCCCCTTGTGGGAGCTGCTGCTGGGGGTTTGGGCTACTGATCGGTGGATGAGGAAGCACGTGCTCTCGCCATCTGTGAAAGAATAGAGTAGAAATTCAATTAGCATTGAGAAACCAAACCGCACGATAGAAAAGAATAAATGTAAAGTTTTTCCTAACTCTGTAGCCTCTGGGGGATTAATACAGCGTCTCCGTACCGATCTTTCAGACTCTACTAAGCTTGTCCATGAATTGTGAGACCTATGTAACCTAGAGCTCTGATACCAACTTGTCACGACCCGGATTTTCCACCCTCGGGAGTCATGATGGCGCCTACTCGTGAAAGCTAGGCAAGCCGAGTATTATAGATTCACTAACTCTTTTATTTAGCCCTTTTTAATAGTTTAAAACAACATGCGATCAACAGTGAAATATTAACAATAATTAAATACATGCGTAAGACGTAATCTAATAAATTAGCCAAAAACAAGTACGACAATGCCAAGTACATCTCTACCCGGAACCGGTGTCACAATATCACGGACCATCTATGAATACTACAAACAAGTGTCTTGAAAGAAAGATATAATCTATCTCTGAAGTAAATGAAAACAGAATATAGAGATAGAGGAGAATGCAGGGGCCTACGGACGCCTGCAGGACTATTTCGAAATCTCCGACTGGACTAAAGGCAGCCACCCACAGCTACGGTCCAAACGTTGCTGCTCCGGGATCTGCACAGAGTGCAGAGTATAGTATCAGCACAACCGACATCATATGCTGGTAAGTGCCTGACATAACCCCGGCGAAGTAGTGACGAGGCTAGGATTGCACAACCAAATAAACCTGTGCAGTTATATTATATACAGCGGAAAATAAAACAGAAATAAACAATTAAAGATGGGAGGGGGCATGCTGTGGGGGAATATCATTTATCAATAGTAATTCAAGAGAAAAGCATAATGACAATTTAGAATTCACAACAACCGGATAAGGAAATCGTAACCAACCAATAAACACTTTTATTATTTACCGTTTCGGCATGCAACCCGATCCAAATTATAACAACAATATTGTGGCGTGCAACCCGATCCATATTATTTATCACTGTTGCGGCGTGTAACCCGATCCAATTATATTGTTGCGACGTGCAACCCGATCCAAACATAATATTGTTGCGGCGTGCAACCCGATCCAAATATATTATTGTTGCGACGTGCAACCCGATCTACATATGCAGTTCAACACCAAGCATAAAGAGAGTCCCGGCAAGGGAACAATAAAGAAACAACACTATCCCGGTAAGAGAATCGACAGTATAAGTAAATACGTCCCAGCAAGGGAAAATCAGCTATAACCAAACTTGTTCCAACATCTAACTTCCTCAACTAGCATCAATACCCAATCATAAGCAATTTCCCCGAGAATAATCATAATCCTTGCTCAATACAGAGAATCAATAACTTAGGCATTCGTAGTACTTATTAAGAACACAACAATATCAATTTAAGACTCACGGTCATGCTTGACGCCAACGTATAGATACTCATCACCATACCTATACGCCGTACTCGACAAGTAACACGTAGAAAATATGACACAACTCCTAATCCCTCAAGCTAAGGTTAGACCAAACATTTACCTCGAACTTTCACGGCCAACGCAAGCCCCAAACACTGTTTTTCCTTTAGAATTCGCCTCCAAACAACTCGTATCTAGTCCAAATTGATTTAACAACATCAATAAATGCTAAAAAATTCATACCCAATGCTCAATTATAGGTTTTCTATCATTTTCCCCCCAAAAGACAAAAATCGACCCCGGGCCCGCTTAGACAAAATATGAGGTTCAGACCAAAACTCGATCACCCATTTATCCACGAGCCTAAATATGCAATTTGTTTCGAAATTCGACCCCAAAACGAGGTCTAAATCCCAATTAATCAAAAAGCTCTAACTTTACACAAATCCCTAATTTCTACCATAAAAACCCCAGATTGTAGGATGAAAATTGATGAAATGAAATGGGAAATCGAACGAAAGAGGTTTAGATTCATTTACCAAATGTTTGGGGAAGAAATTGCTCTTTGAAAATCGCCTCAATGCGCCCAAATTTTGAAAAATATGAAGTAAATGGGTTCTGCCTGTTTTTGCTTCTGTTTTTAAAATCACTGGGCAAACCTTCATAGCGTTCGCGATGGGTTAGGCCCAATTAACCATTGCATTCGCAATAAAAGGCTCGCGTTCGAGCTTCAGACCCCAAAGCCTTCGCGTTCGCGATCGTATGGCCGCGTTCGCGTAGAGTAAAATCCCTTTCTCCTTCCCCAGGCCCAAAGGCCTTCGCGTTCGCGATAGCAGGTCCGCGTTCGCGAAGGGAAACATCCCCAAAGCTTTGCGTTCGCGTCCTGTGTCTCGCGTTCGCATAGAAGGAAACTTCCTTCAGCCTAACTTACCCTTTTCGTTCGCGAGAGTCCTTCCGCGAACACGAAGAACAACACACCAGAACACCAGAAACTGAAAACCTGCAATTTTTCTAATTTTAAAACCTTTCGAAACCTATCCGAAACTCACCCGAGCTCTCGGGGATCCAAACCAAACATGCGTACTAACTCAAAAACATCATATGAACTTATCCATGCGATCAAATCGCCAAAATAACATCTTTTACAACGAATTTAGCATAGAAATCTAAGAAAAATCTCAAAACTTTCAAAGTATCAATTTTTTTACAACTACGGGTCCGAATCACATCAAACGAGTTCCGTTTCTTAACAAATTTTACAGGCTCGACTTAAACCACATATAAGACCTGTATCGGGCTCCAGAACCAAAATACGGGTCAGATACCAACAACTTCCAAACATTTTCATTTCTAAAAACTCATAAATTTTCCAAAAAATAATTTTCTTCAAAAATTCATTTCTTGGGCTCGGGACCTCGGAATTCGATTCCGGGCATACGCCCAAGTCCCATATTTTCCTACGGACCCTCCGGGACCGTCAAATCATGGGTACAAGTCCGTTTACCCAAAATATTGACCGAAGTCAACTTAAATTTATTTTAAAGTTAGAATTCATTAATTTTCACAGATTTTCACATAATTGCCTCCCGGCTACGTGCCCGGACTGCGCACGCAAATCAAAGCGAGGAAAGAGGAGGCTTCTAAGGCCTTGGGACGCAAAACTCATTTTTAAAACAAGTGATAACCTTTTGGGTCATCACCCTCTAGACGAGCAGGAATGCATAAAAGCAAACAAAATTTTATTATCAATTACATGGTTCGCAATTCATTAATTAAGTTGAAAATTTGGTGAAAAGTAAATATTTCGAGGGCCGACCTACAGCCATAATGAAGGATAATTATACAATCAATCAATAATGGCCAAACCATCATTATTCATTAGTATATCCAGCTTGTTATTACTACTACTCTTTATCTTTGCATCTGAACTTAACGCGTAATGATCATCAATAATAATTTTTCATGATTTTACATGTTATTGAGATTGTCTTTTAAATTATAGAGCTCATGAACAGGAAAAGGACATGCATGAAATGAAAGCATATAAACGCCAAATCTGTCTTCTGTAGTACAATCAGGTAGCACATGGCATAGGGACCTTATTGGGATATTATCGCTTATAGCCCGCGCCAGAAATTATTTATATTTGGTAACCGAAAAAGTGTATAAAATTTATATAATATTTGTATATAACATACAGAATATATATATGTGCATGGTATTTCTTATTCCTATGATTAAAATTAAGCGAATATTAAATAACATTATAAAACGTATTATTTATCTTTTTGATATCAGAAAAATATAATTTATAGTACTATTTATATAATTTTTGCATATTTAATGTCAAACTAAAAATAAATGAATCAACCGATTTACCTCAAAAATATAACTGATAGATAAACGGAACAAAACGAAATGAGAACCAGGGAAGTAGTCAGTAAACCAAATTTATTAGATAAGACCTGTGTCCAATTGCTGCTTCTTTCTACTAGCTTGCCAAAGCTGAACTAGTTCCTGCTTCTTTCGGCATCAAGTGGAATAGGAACTACGGGTCTCAATGAGTATTTAAAAAATCGACTAAAGCGATCGAATTATACCGTACAAAATTAATTTTTAGTTTATCAAATCGTACCGCACCGAATTAATTTTTAGTTTTCTTTTAATAAAATTGTAGGTTTTATATAAGGGATTTTGACACAATTACCTACAAAAACAAAACTATTTACCCTTGTCTACCCATTTATTTTTCCACACATAAACTAATTACATTTCCTACCCATAGTAGTTTTTGTGGAGAATTTTTTCTTTATTCTCCAATTCTTTTTTATTTCTATGCTTCTTTTTTTTTCTTTTTTTTTTCTATTCTCCTTTTCTTTTTTCTCGTTTTCTTCTTATTTTTTTTCTTTTTTCCCTTTGTAATTTCATTTAACTTCTTTTTTGTATATTCTTTTTCTCTTCATAATCTAATTTTATTTACTGTTTTTACTATTTTTAATTATTTCTTTTTTATATTATTACTAAAGAAAAATCAAATTGTGTACATATTAACTAACATATGATACCAGTATAGTATATAGCTATACCAACAGGGTATACAATTGTACGCAAGAGTTAATTTTTTTTTATTTCAATTATTAAACTGAAATAATATCAGTTGCCAATAAAAATTTCAAAAAATTCTAAAAGGATCTAATTGTAAGAGTATACCGTTACATTATATAGCAAACTATAGTTTTTTATTTTATTTTTGCATTTTCAATTTGCCCCTCACGCTGGGTAAAAGTTTAAAACAAATTAAAAGGGAAAAGGCAAGTGAATTTACGGGTAATAAGTATACTATTACAGCATAGTATATTGCATATTATTACAGTAGACTATAACAATATGTTGTATACTATAATAGTATATTGTTGCAGTATAACTATATACTCCCATAGTATATTGTATACTGTGGCGGTATACTGTTAAGACCAAGGATCTGGAGTTACTAAAGTTAAGGCCAAGCCTTTAATCTTGGGTCTTCACCTAAATTTCTCTGCTCCTATAGAGTCATCAACTACCTACTAGGGGTAACCTGAAGTTGTGCCCTAATCCAAATTCTCAGTGTAGAAAAGGTAATATAGCTTCTCATGCGGCCTTGGCTGGTGATACGAATCTCATTTGCATCAATGGGTGTTTCTACTCTTGGCTTTTCCACCTTCTGGTACCGATCCATCTATTATTAATAACAATAAATTAAATCAAAAATCCAAAGAAGAAATTACTACTAATTTAGAAGAAAGAAGACAAATTTGGATTTGTTAGGAGTGTAAAATGGAAGCTAGGGTTCAAGAGATGGGATCTAGAACCTGAAGTTATGCCCTCGTCCAAATTCTCAGTGTAAAAAGAAGAGCTATTTTAATAGAATAAATAAATAAGCGGGTAAATAGATTGGGCCGCATGGATAGGAATAGTAAATAGTTTGGGTCTGGGCATTAAAGGGTAAATAGTTTAAAATTAATGGGTATAAAATGAGATTTTCTCTTTATATAAATCTACAACAGTACCGATAATTAGGGTAGATTTTTTATTTTATAAAAATAAATAGAAAAAATACCGAATCGTACCGAATACATTTGCATGTAAAAAATATATTTATATATTAAGTTTAAAAATAATAAAGCATTAAATTTTTTCTTGGCCTTTGAAATCATAAAAATGATTACAAGCCAACAAGTAATTAAAATCAAAATCCTAATTCCCAAACCTATTATACTACTTCTATTGAAACTAAATTATTTTCAGCATATTCACGAGCAAAACACAAACTATTCAAGCGATTTTGAGTAGCAAACTAAATGTATTTAATATGTTTCCTTTTGTATGATTTAAATTTATCTTTTTGAATATTTAATTTTCTATATGTTTTATTCTTGAGTCCCAACTTGGTTAAAATCTTTCTACTCATGTGATTTTTTTATTTTTTGTTTATGTCTTGCTTAGTTTCTTTTATACTTGTAAAGTAATTGATGGATCTATATTATGTCATCTTTCATGTTTTCTTACTTCATCACCATTTAAACAATAAAACTGTATAGAGAGTTTTGCTAAGTCCTACAAAAATATGTATATTATATTATTTACTTTTACTAGTTACTTTTACATGACATTTAAAAAAATATCAAAAATTAACTGAACCATATTGACACCAAAGAAAAACTGACATAATTGGGACGATTTCGAAAAATTTAATTTTAGTTATATATAATAAAATAATCAAAAAATTAATATGATACAAATTTTATAAAATAACCGTTGATCTGAATCATTGAAACCTCTAATAGGAACTAGTACATCTATCAAGGCGTGATGCTCGAGGAAATCAATTATAGTTGACAATTTAAAAGGAAAATTGGATTAATGACTGACTGCTTAGATTGCAATCTTATGTTACCAAACCACAGCCTCCGGAAAGAAGCAGCACGCCAATTTTCTCTAACCAGTAACTAATTAATTACAAGTCAAATAAGCCCTTAAACATTTCCAAAAACAATGATTAAGGAGCTGCGCAGGTCTAATACTAGCGAAATTAAAGCACTCACTCATGGAACTAACCCTACTTAGTGTTGGATGGTGTGTGCAAAAACACGTAAAAGGTATAAAAAAAAACATTTTAAAAGGTAACCAAAAGTTTGGTCGGAATTAACACGGAATTTTGGCTATGCATTTCCCCTTCTCCCCTACCATAGGTTTTACTCCAGCAGACAAACAGACCACGTTTTGTGATTCCAAGAAATAAAAAATAGGAAAATATTTTTCATTCATGATTAGAGGGATAGGGGACGCCCAACTTTACTTCTAGAAGCATTAGATGAATTTCCAATATCATATATGAAACCTTATTACCCTCAATGTTTAAGATTTGATTTAATTACAAATCCGTATACCAAATTACCAATCCTATACCATACTTATTTAAGGGTCTAATTAATGGGCAGTTTTACTGCTTAACTAAAAGTATCCATATATCCCACATTTCTCTCTCCCCTTAATTCCTAAGATCTGACCATATTCGTTTTTCCCCTCCCATTTCTTTCTCTTCTCCATTCCTTCTTCTTTTCAAAAAATACAGAGATGAGACCCATTGAGTAACTCATCTTCATCGTGGTAGATGTTTTCCGCCATCTTCCAGATTTTAGTATATTGTCCTCAGCAACACTAGCGACGACCCAGTCTTCACATGGGTTCCATGAGAAGTCAGAAATTTTATTTGTATGGCCACCATGAATAAAGAGCAACTCCGGTGGCCCATCTTCCGCATCTTCTGCTGTTTGTTCTTCATCAATCCTGGAAAAATTGATTTGTAGTTTATTTGTATAAATTTTGTAGATAAAGAGAAAATTTTGTAGCCAACATTTTTTTTCAACATAGATTGTAGTGTAATTGTACTATAAATGTAGTAATTTTGTAGATACCCTTCAAAACAATACTGTTTTATACATACATAAACTGATTTGTAGTTTCTTTGTAGATTTTTTGTAGATTAGGAGAAAATTTTGTAGTCAATATTTTTTTTCAATATAGATTGCAGTTTAATTGTAGTATAAATATAGTAATTTGTAGATACCATTAAAACAATATTGCTTTATACATACTTAAACTGATTTGTAGTTTATTTGTAGATTTTTTGTATAAAATTTGTTGGCCCAAGCGCATCAGCTCACTCCCGTAAAGAACAAGAGCTCCTCCCTTCGAATAGTTGACGAAAACAGAGCCTTGCATATTTAAATATGCTCAGCCATTCCTAAAAGAAAAAAGAGGAGAACCAAATCAAAAAGACCCTGAGCTTTAGAAAAGGGAAGACTAGTATATACTTAGAGAAACAGAAATACGTGAAAAATGAGGAAAGAGAAGCCTGCAGAAAAAGGAAGAAACAAATCTGATGTGAATATGAAAAAATATTTAGTCCCAAATTTTTAGACGCCTAATTTGGAAGGAATAAACTATTCAAATTTTTATCCCAGTTTTGTAGGCTCCTAATTTGGAAGGAATCAGCTCTTAATATTGGGTATTTAATGAATGGTATAAATTTTGTAGGAAAAATATAAACATGGCGGGTAATAATGGAAATATGCACATTTTTAATAATAAGGTTTCATATATGGTATAGATAGGAAAAATTCCCTTAAAAGATATTGCTTACTACTCCCTCCAATCCACTTTAGTTAATTTTTTAGTCTTTTTTATGGTCCATAATATTTGTCTTTTTAAATATTAAGAACAAATTAATTTTTTAAAGTTGCCTTTGGAGTAAAGATCCTGCAAATATTTGTTGTATTTTTTACGAACAAATTAAGGTTATTGTATAGGATAAAATCGATTTATATTAAATCCTCGAATGATAGCGTGACATGTGGAACCGGAGGCAGACGGAAGATGAAGCGAATGGAAACCAAGACCAAGGACAACAACTTTAGTTGGCACCGGGTAGATCCCGAAGGGAACATAATCAACGGAAGCAAACGAGTATTTGTCATCAGATGACATTTAATGAAGAATAATCCTCAGTATTAAATACACAGCCGTTGCAAAGAATTTTGACATTTCTAGCCCGTCGTTACATGTTCATCAATAACCTCCATTATTGTCATTTTAAGAGGGGTTCATCCTAGGACCTTGTTCCCTAGGTATAACTATAAATAGTGACTTCAACAACCATTGTAGGGCACGAAATCTTTGACAAACTTATGATACATGCTATTCCTAAGCTAAATAATGCTTTATTTTTTGTCCAACATTGTTCTTATTGTTGCCTTCAGAATGCTTGCTCCCGGAACCAGGCTATCTGCTATTTATTTCGATTTCAATGCTAAGTCTTATACTTTTCATTTAGTTTATTTATCATTTTAGGATCAAATCGATTCTCTGACCAAGAGGTACCATTTTAGGATCAAACGGTTGAGTTTTATATAAACCGTTTTGTTCAATACCCATTTGGACGGGAGAATGCCAAATTGGGCAAAATCACTCTCTGACCGAGAGGTATTGAGTGGGTAATCAAGTGTTGATAGCTATAATACACCCTGACCAATAAAACAAGCTTTAAAGTTTACAACCCGTTAGGCAAATACCTAGGTGAAGGTCATAGCCCTAGGCCTTTTATATCACTTGAAAATTAAAAACAAAAACAATTTATTAGTTTTATATCTTAATCTTGCAATCTTAGATTAGAATAGACATAGAACAAACACCAATTTGTGGAAGTGCAAATAGAGATAGTTCATACTCATACACTGCAATCTATACTCCTAAATTCCACGTATAGCTCCCTGTAGAATTCGACTCCGACTCTTTGTTAGGTATTACTATTGCAATCGACCGTTTCATAACCTCAAATAGAGGTGTGAATTTGGACGAGATCAATTTTTGGCGTCGTTTCCGGGGAGCTAAAAACGGATTTAGCTATATATTTGGTTTTGTGTGTGAATTATCGTCTTTTCCTTCCACGTTACTGATTTTTGTGAATTAATTGTAGGTGCAACAATGGCCCTCAATAATGATCAACTCGGAAACATGCCATTGGGGGATGCGGACGTTGATGATGACCAATTTGAAGAGGTTCCTCTTGAACCTCAAGCAAATATAGGAGGCCGACCGCCTTAGGACAACGTCCCAGTTCTACCCCCACCTCCACCAAGAGCAGTTCCACACCGGGTATTGCCAAATGAAGGGTATGCAAGTGCCATAGTCTCGCCCTGCATTAGAGCGGGTAACTTTCAAATCACGAATGTAATGCTCACAATGCTAGAGCAACAAGGATTCTTCACCGAGGCTCCGAGTCAAAATGCATACAAATACTTGAAGGGGTTTGTGGACACTTGTTGGGCGAGTAAACAGATAAACGTCTCCGAGGATGCTTTAAGGTTGAGGCTGTTTCCTTTATCTCTATGGGGGAATGCCTTGGATTGGATAGAGAGATTGCCAAACCACTCCATCCATACATGGGATGAGTTAGCAGAGAAATTTATTTCCAAGTTCTTTTCTCCCGAGCATATGGATACTCTTAGAGACGAGATTCTAGCATTCAAACAAGAGTCCAATGAGCCGTTGCATGAAATATGGGAGAGGTACCAAACAATGGTCAAAGAGTGTCCCAATAGTGACATGACAGAGCCTATGATTCAACAAACTTTCTATCGGAGGATCAATACTACCAATCAATGTGTGGTTAATCAACTTGCCGGTGGAAATTTTATGACAACACCGTATGCGGAAGCTTGTTAGATTTTAGATGAAATGGTGGATACTTCTATTAGCATGGAAAAGTAGAGCAAATGTTCCTCAAGGTGATACAAAAGTGATTTACCTACATAAAGAATTGCATGATCATGGGCAAGCCATTGCCGAGTTAACCACCACAATGAATCAATTAGCCAAGGCTCAACTTCAACAAGTGCAAAGTCCTAAGCAAGTCAATGCCATGGAGGGAGTTAGTATGATGGTGAACAAGAGAAGGCCCAAAGGCCCACAAGTGCAAAATCGTGTGGAGAATTATGTGTAAGAAGATAGTGGGTTTGACCAAGATGAATCTTAAAATAAACAAGACGAGGAAGTGCAATACATGAACAACTTTCAAGGGCAAAGAAACAACTCTCAAGGCTTGAATCAACAACAATGGCGACCTCAAGGTAATCACGGTAATTGGAATTCTAACAACCAAGGTAATTGGAGTGGTGGAAACAATCAAGGAAATTGGAATAATAACAACAACTAAGGAAATTGGAGTGGTGGAAATAACCATGGCAATTAAGTGGCAACAATCAAGGATATTGGGGAGGCAACAACCAAGGGGGATGGAACAATAATCAAGGCAATCGGGGGTCGAGTTTTCAAAGGCCCCGATGCATCAACAACTGAGTAATCCACTTCCTTATCCTTTCCATGGTCTAAGTTCTTCTAACAATGAGATGGGACGAATTAAGAGTATGTTCAAACAAATTATGGAGAAGAATGCCGACTCCGATGCCCAACTAGCCTCACACAACACATCAATTCACAACTTGGAAGTTCAAATGGGGAAAATCTCTCAAGCTCTAAATACTCATCCTAAAAGGGCACTACCAAGTGATACAGTGGTGAATCCAAAGGGTGGGAACAACATGGGACATGCCATGTCCGTTACTAGAAGGAGTGTGCACCCACCTCAAGTCAAAGGAAACTTGTGGATGATGAAGAAGGGGTACAAGAAGATGAGACCCCGAACAATGTAGTGCAAGTAAATGATAAAGTGCGAATTGATATTGATGACAATGTGAAAGAGACAAAAGAGGAAGTGAACCTATCTAGGGAGACCATTATTGACATACCAGAACCGATAGTGCAAATGGCCAAGGCACCAATGCGTAGGACTCCTCCTCCATATCCTTAAAGGCTTGCCAAGCAAAATGGCGAGAATCAATTCAAAAAATTCATTGACATGATGAAGAGTCTATCAATCAACGTGCCATTGGTTGAAGCCTTGGAGCAAATGAACGGTTATGCAAAGTTCATGAAGGATTTGGTGATAAAGAAGTGGTCGATGAATTGTGAAACTATAAAAATGACTCATCAAGTGAGTGCAATTGTGCATTCAAAGGCTCCCAAATCGGAAGATCCCGGAGCTTTCACAATTACTTGTACCATTAGAAGTGCTGAGTTTGCTAAAGCTCTTTGTGATCTTGGGGCAAGTATCAATTTGATGCCCTATTCAGTTTTCAAGACTTCAAGAATTGGGCAACCAAGACCCACATCTATGAGACAACAAATGGCCGATCATACCATGAAGAGACCATTGGGAGTGATTGAGGATGTATTGGTTCGAGTTGATAAATTCATTCTTATGGCAAATTTTTCATTCTTAATTGTGAGGTTGACTATGAGGTACCGATTATTCTTGGGAGACCTTTCCTTTCTATGGGGAAGGCTCTAGTTGATGTTGAAGCTGGAGAACTTACCTTCTGGGTTGGTGATGAAAAAGTGGTTTGCTATGTGTGTAAGTCTATGACGCAACCCAATAGCAATGAGGTGTGATCTTTCGTGGACTTGGTGATCAATGTGATTGTGGATGAAACAAGTGCTGTGATGAATGTTGATGATACATTGGAGGCCATCTTGCTCAACTCTGATGATGAAGAGATGGAGGGCTTCGTGGAATGCGTTAACTCTTTGCAAGGAATGAGGTTGTATACTTATGAACCCCGCAAATTGTCCAAAATAGGACAACTCCTCCAATAAAGACTTCAATTGAAGAGCCCCCCATCTTAGAGTTGAAGCCATTGCCTCTACATCTTCGGTATGAATTTCTTTGCCCGTCTTCTACTTTACCGGTTATTCTTTCCTCTTATTTGACTAACGTGCAGGTATACTCTACATTGGTGGTGCTACAAAAGAGGAAGAAGGCTATTGGATGGACATTGGCGGATATTCTGGGGATAAGGCCCGGTTTTTGCATGCACAAGATTAGCTTGGAGGAAGGTACCAAACCATCTATAGAACATCAAAGGAGACTCAATGAAGCCATGCAAGAGGTTGTCAAAAAGGATATCATTAAGTGGTTGGATACCGGGGTTGTCTACCTTATTTTCGATAGTTCGTGGACTTCTCCAGTTCAATGTGTCCCAAAGAAAGGGGGCATGACGGTGGTCACCAATGATAAAAATGAGTTGATTCCTATAAGAATGGTGATCGGGGAGGGGGGGGGAAGGGGGAGTGTGTATGGACTATCGTAAGCTCAACAAAGTCACAAAGAAGGACCACTTTCCACTTCCCTTCCTAGATCAAATGCTTGATAGATTGGCCGGCCGTGCATTCTTTTGTTTCCTTGATGGGTATTATAGCTACAACCAAATTCTTATTGCTCTGGAGGATCAAGAGAAAACTACTTTTACATGTCCTTATGGTACTTTCACCTTCTCGCGGATGCCATTTGGGTTTTGCAATGCACCAGCGACTTTTCAAAGGTGTATGATGCCGATCTTCACGGACATGGTGGAGGATTACCTTGAAGTCTTCATGGATGACTTCTCGGTGGTCGGGAATTCTTTTGATGATTGTCTCGCAAACTTGGATAAAGTGTTGGCAAGATGTGAAGAAACACACTTGATGCTCAATTGGGAGAAATGTCATTTCATGGTCGAGGAAGGCATTGTCCTTGGCCACAATATCTCAAAGAATGACATTGAAGTCAACAAGGCAAAGATTGAGGTGGTTTCTAGACTTCCACCTCCAACTTTGGTGAAAGGCGTGCAAAGTTTCTTAGGCCACGCAGGATTTTACCAGCGTTTCATCAAGGATTTCTCTAAAATGGTGAACATATTGATCAAGCTTTTGGAGAAAGATGCTAAGTTTCACTTCAATGATGATTGCATGAGAGCCTTTGAGTTACTAAAGTTCAAGTTGACTACTACTCCCATTATCACTGCTCCAAATTGGAGTGTTCCTTTTGAGCTCATGTGCGATGCAAGTGATGTAGCGATAGAGTTTGGTTTGGGGCAACCTATCAACAAAAATTTTCATCTAGTCTATTATGCAAGTAAGACCATGAATAGTTCCTAAGTGAACTACACCATTACGGAGAAAGAGCTTCTTGCCATTGTGTTTGCTATTGATAAGTTCTGCTCGTACTTGATGGGTGCAAAAGTGATTGTCCATGCAGATCATGCGGCACTTCATTATCTTATGAGCAAGAAATATTCCAAAGTCCAGTTGGTGAGATGGGTGCTTCTGTTGCAAGAGTTTGATATAAACATCCAAGATTGAAAAGGAAGTGGAAACCAAGTGGCGGACCACTTGTCTCGTTTGGAGGAGGAGGGGAGGCCACATGATGTCCTTAAAATCAATGACTCCTTCTCCGATGAGCAACTCTTGTCTATTTCAATAAAAGAGGTGCCATGGTTTGCGGATCTAGAAAATTTCTTATAAGTGGTATCATCCCGGATGAGTTCTCTTCAAACCAAAGGAAGAAGCTCAAACGGGATTGTCAAGACTATTATTGGGATGAACCATACCTTTTTCGGATTTGTACGGATGGAGTGATCAGAAGATGCATACCAGAGGAGGAACAATGTGAAATTCTTGGGGCTTGTCATTCTTCGCCGTATGGCGGTCACCATGATGGAGCAAGAACGGTGGCCAAAGTGCTACGTTACGGCTTTTAATGGCCCACTCTTTACAAGGATACAAGTGATCTCATCAAGCATTGTGATGAATGTCAAAAGGCCGATGGAATCTCAAAGAAAAATGAAATTCCACTAACTACCATTTTGGAGATTGATATTTTCGATGTGTGGGGTATTGACTGTATGGGTCCTTTTGTGAGTTCTTGTGGAAACACCTACATCTTGGTCGCGGTTGATTATGTGTGCAAATAGGTTGAGGCTGTTTCTCTACCTAACAATAAAGCGAGAAGCGAGAAGTGTGGTGGAGTTTTCGAATAAGAATATTTTGACAAGTTTTGGTACTCTGCGGGCTATCATAAGCGAAGAGGGATTGCATTTTTACAATAAAGCTTTCGATACCTTACTCACCAAGTATGGTGTCACTCACAAAGTCACGACTCTCTATCATCCACAAGCAAGTGGTCAAGTGGAAGTCTCCACCCGAAGATAAAGAGTATTTTGTCCAAAACAGTGAATGCTAACTGGACGGATTGGTCCAAAAAACTTGATGATGCTTTATGGGCTTATAAGACGGCTTACAAAACACATATCGGAATGTCTTTGTATCGGTTGGTGTTCGGAAAAGCTTGTCAACTTTTGGTGGAACTTGAGCACAAAGCCATATGGGCTTAAAGAAGTTTAATCTTCAGTAGGATGTCGCCGCCAACTTAAGGGTGACACATTTGAATGAGTTGGATGAGTTCCGATACCATTCATACACAAGTTCATCCTTATACAAAGAGAAGATAAAATATCTTCATGACAAGTACATTTGGAACAAAGAGTTTAAAGAGGGTGATCTTGTGTTGTTGTTCAATTCATGGTTACGAATGTTTCCCGGAAAGTTAAAGTCTAAATGGAGTGACCCGTTTGAGGTTGTGGGTGTGACACCCTTTGGTGCATTGTACTTGAAGAATAAAAATGATGAGGTGTTTAGAGTCAATGGTCATTGGGTGAAGCATTATCTGGGAAAAGTTGGTGATGGCCAAGTCGTGGAGGTAATTCATTTCAAGTAATGGTAATCTACGTCATGCCGCGAAGTTAAATCAAGCGTTTTATGGGAGGCAACCCATGTTTCTTTTTCCTTTTTTTTTCTTTTCTTCTTCTTTAGATATGTCTTATTTTGTGCTAACTGGATTTGAAGTGTGTTGCAGGAATGATTGTGCTTTACAGGAACTGTGCTTAGAAAAATTAGCTAAGTATGGAAAAAGTGTGGACCGCACATGTATTGTGCGGATCGCACAATTTTGAATGCTACAACAGAAGGCAATATGCGGCTGCACAATTCTTTTGTGGACCGCACAACTTGAGATGGGAAAATGAAAACTCTCTAAAGTTTGTTTGTCATAGAAATAGCTAAAATGTGTCCGTACAATGAATTATGCAGTCTGCATCACATTATGCGGCTGTAGAGCTAAATGTGCGGACCGCATATCGACAAAGGGAATTGGACCCTAGGTAACAAAGTATGGACTGTAGAAGAAATTCTGCGGCCGCACTTGTCTCTTGATCCCTTAACCAGACCCAATGTGTATAAATAGTAGCCCTAATGCTATTTTTGAAACTTTCCATTCTCCGAGAAATAAAAAAAAGGGCTAAAATTTTGCCCACATTTGCTTCAATCATCTACCACCTAATTAAGCATATGTGATTATTCCTTAGCACCACTTCATCACTGGTATGTTCAAATCATTTCTAGAATTCTAAAATTTTCTTAGTTTAGCTTTGAATTTGTTAGTTATTTTAGACCATTCGTCAATTTCATATCTATGTGGAGTGTAAATTGTGTTGGGTAAACTCGTAGTTGCTATTTAGGGAATGGGTATTGGTTTATCATGTTTAATTGCTACTACCATGTCCAATTTATGCATAAAATCGAAACCCTAAAGGACTCTGCCCGATTAAAATTTGAAATGTGCGGCAGCACAAGGAATTGTGCGGTACGCAGAAGTATAGACTATGGCAGTTGGTTAGGCAAAATAGTGCGAACCACACTAAAAAATGTGCGGATTGCAGAATTTCCATCGCGGCCGCAGAAATGTGCGGCCGCAGATCAGGCATATCTCTATCTTCAGAGAGTTGCCATTTTACAGTGTCCATTTAGCAGCCGCACTCAGAATGTGCAGACCGCACTTCAATTCTGTGATCACACTAAAAATTGTGCAGACTGCAGTTTCACCTCTGCGGTCGCACTTTCAAATTGTGCGGTCCTTTCAACCCAACCTGCGATGGCACTTGCAATTATGCGGACCACACTTCCCCACCCTGCAACATGTTTTGTTCTGTAACTTTCTGCTTATCTGCACTTGAACTAGAACTAATTCCTACTATTGTTTGTTGCAGAAAATGGTTAGATCACGTGATCGTGGGGATACATCAAAGGGGAGGGGTGAACCTTCCCGAGGCCTAGGCAAAAGTACCTTTCCCCTCGCCCTTCGAAGAGCTATATCTAAAAAGGCAACAGCTGGCCAAAGTAGAGCTATAGAGCCTGCTGAATTAAGTTCTTATGTCTTGTTTAGGGAAGCATCGGAGGGCGAATCTATGCAAGATCAGCCTGCCATTCAATCACAGCCACAACCGTTTCAGAGGAGATTTTAACTCCAAGATTAACCTTCCACCTCCGAGAGCACTTCCGAGTGTTCAGAAGGTGACAGTCAGGCTTTAGAGCCCTCACCTACACATGCCCCCGATGCACCATCTACTACAGTGGATGTGGATGATATCCCGGATGATGACCGAGGGGCTGATACTAGAGTTATCGGCCTTGAGAGGTCGAAAAACAAAGAAATTTGGGAAGATAGATTCATCAGTCTAGTCGCCTTCACTAGCTTCCGAGAGTGGTGTCCAGTGAGATCGCTCACTCTTGAGCGGCAATTCCTATTAAAAGATCTTGACAAGTATAACCCGGCGATGTTGAGACAGTTCCGGGAGTAGAAGGGGTGATATGGTTCACCCAAAGTGTGGTAGATGCAAATGAGTACCTGGTCCGAGAATTCTATACCAATGTGGCACATATAAAGTAAGGGACCAAAGTAAGAAAAGTGAGAAACCTGAGGGTGACATTTGACCATAAAACGCTACACACATATTTGGGGTTTGAGGATGTTGAGCTTGTGCAATACCTAGAAAAGTTAGCACTGGGAAATGCAGCTCGACCATGGCTAGCTGAGATACTTGCAGCTCCGGGGCCACTACCACCATGGATAACAGCAGGGGTTCCTATTCACATGAACACCCTAAACTTCGAGGCAAAGGGATGTCAAACTTTCATATGAAGCAGACTAGACCTATGCCAAAATGAAACAAATCTTCCTATTCAGCGGGAAGTTCTAGTCGCCTTGATCATGGCCGGGTACCAAATCAATATGGTTGCTGTGATGTCGGCCAACATGTTTCTGTGGTCGTTAGGCAAGATGACACCTCCTACCCGTATCCCAACACTATCACTGAGTACCTTACGGATGCGGGGTGGAGCCGAGGGATTTTGACACAAAGGTTTGGGAAATGAAGCCTTTCTCTTGGTATTCTCTGATGGACTCGAGGAACGCAAAGAAAAAGGCTTAACCGATTAATACCGTAAGCCAGTCTGATAAGCCTTTGGTGGTAGCTGCAGAGTCAGGTAGCTGTAGAGTTAGCTGATATTCCCTCCACCTCAGTAGTGCCTTCTACCACTGCAGCAGCTATGCCTCCTCCTCCTACTTCAGATCCTTCAGCATCAGTGCCTTCCACCTCGGCTTTGAGGCCAGTTCCTATGCCCACTCATCCATTATCTACGCATAATCATCCACCCTAGCACCCCAGATTCCTCCGACAGTGGAGGATACATTAAAAAAGATTTTGGAGAACCAGAAGACCATCATGAATACCTAGGTAGCACATGGAGTAGTGATTGAGGAGCTTGGGAAGCAGGTAAAGAAGATGAAGAAATCCAAGGTGTACAAGAAATCAGTAGACAGACTGAGGAAAGAGGTGACCAGGATAGTAATCTCTGGTGATCTTCCATTTGATATGCTGATGGAGACAGATCTAGCAGCACCAGTAGATCCAGCAGCACCATCAGCTCTAGTGGCACCAACTAGCCAGTCTAAGGATCCAAACTTGGCTGCCGACACTGCTGAGGTAGTGCGCCAGATGTTCACCCACCCAGTTACTCCCATAGCCGAGGATGATGAGATCCATTTAGAGAGAGACTGAGGGCGGTGACGCTGCTATGGGCACGGAGATGTCCAAGGCCACATAGGGAGTCCTCTTCACTCTTACCCTTCTCTATTCTTATTTTGTTAAGTATTGGGGACGATGCTTACTTTTATTCGGGGGGGGGGGGTAGAGTTTATTTGATATTTGGATTATTTCTAGACATTTGGTTTGTAATAATTGACAATATTTTCTTCCTTCTTTTTATCATGTATATATTCTCTTCTCTCTCTCTCTCTCTCTCTCTCTCTCTATTGATGCATATATTCTCTCTTTTCCTCTCTCAGTATGTATATTCATTATGCTTTCAGTAGTTTGCTTTGTAGCTTCGTTATTCTGTTTTCTTATTAGTTAATGTTTAATTCAGTAGCTTCTTGTTTAACCTAATAGATTCTTTTTAATCTAGTAGCTTTTTTTTATGTTTGAGTGAATAATAAGCCTTTGGATTTCTTAATACCACAGTTCTTTCCAAAGGTAGTTTTGTGTGAACCGGGTGACTCTTCCCAACGATGGATGGTGTGACAACCTTCTTAAGGGATTGAATCCGTTTTTTGGTGTTTAGGTAAGAATAGTAGTAATAATGAATAAAAAGACCTACTTGAGTCAGACTCGAAGAGTCAAACATGCTTCACTTGGTACCAACACACTTAACTACATGCTTATGATTAAAAACAAGTTTTTTGGAAAGAAATAGCTCTAGTTAATGACCTTCTGACTCTTGTGTTGACTTAAGCAATTATCGCGTGGCTTAGTCGAACCATAGTGATTTTCAATCTTGACTATGGTCGTTGTAGGCCCTAGACTCTATCCTCTTTAACAATCCAGCCGTGTGAGAGGTGAGATGTTTTTGTTGCAAGTCCAAGTACCCGTGCGAGTGGTCTAGAACTTGCCTCGAATGTGTTTCGAGGCAAAATTTTAAGTTTTGCTTGGCTTGAGAAGTGATTATAGGTTCTCCTTGACCCGCTTGACATTGTCTATGACCCACCAATGTTGTTATCCCTAGTCAACCCATTTGAGCCTAAAATCTTTCTCATTTGATAACCATATTACAAGCCTCTACCCGTTTATTGTGACCCTCTCTTGGCACCCGAGCTTTCCTTAACACTCTTGAGAAATAATTGGCTAAAAACATAAGTTTGGGAAAGAGATGAGGATTTTGAAAAAGGTATCAAAACACAAAAAAAAAAAGAGAAAAGAAATGACGAGAAGGAAAGGCAAGAAAAAGAATGAAAGAACAAAAAGATGAATGCAAAAAGAAGAATAAATTGAAGAGTTGAAGGGATTCAATAAAAAGTAATGATGCAAAGCATGGAGAAAGAAAATAAGGAGCAAATGAATATCATGACCAAGAATATGTTAAGTCTCTCTAAAGAGTTGGCAAAACATGAGCCGATAAGAGAAAATGGAGTGCTTAAGAAAAGATGAACCCGTTCTATCACAACATATCCAACCTTAGTCCAAAAGCCTTCATAGCATTCCGAAAAAGCCCTACGTGATTTCAAGCCGAGTGAACTTACATTAGCGGTGATCTACATGAGGGGCAAGCATATGGTACTTACAGTCATACTTGCTACATTCTTTTGAGAGAGATGAGTGAACCTTTCACAAATCTTTGAATTTAGTGCTACATTCTTAAGTGAGATATGCTAATGGAGAGTAGAGGAAGAGGAGTTTGGGATCCACAATGACCTACATGCAAGAGCGAGCTTCCTTGATGAATAAAGTCAACTCTTGATGCTCAAGTGTCACATTAGAACTATTTGTGCTTAGAAGTTCAACTCGTTGACTTGTTGATAATTCATCAGTGTTGTGGGTAATTGTTGGTCCCAATTGATGTTTGATTGATGCATCTTTGATTAGATGGAATACCTCTTAACTTGTGGTGGCGGGAATTACCTTATTTGCTTGAGGACAAGAAAAAGCTTAGGTTTGGCGGAGTTGATAAGTGGGGATTTTGACTACTTATTAGCGCCTTTTAGCTTTTGTTTTAGTCCAAAAGCATTTAATGTTCCCGAAAACTTATGAAATAGTCTTAATTGCAGGAATATGGGAAAATGAGCCTCCAAGATGAAATTCATCTCAAGAAGGAGTGATCTGAACTCAAAGACAAAAACAGACACAAAAGCTTAAAGTGCGGACCACAAATTATCATCTGCGGCCACAGATTGTGAAGAAAATCATATCAGAGATCTATGCAAAGTGCGGTCAACACATGAAATGTTCAGAGAACCCGCATCTCAAGTTTAACAGAAGTGCAGACCGCACAATTATTGTGCGGCCGCAGAAAATCAAATATGCGGCCGCAGTCACATTTGTGCGGTCCACAGAAGAGCCATGCGCGGCCGCACTCAGAAATGTGCGGACCGCAGAAAGAGAGAAGTGCGACTGCAGTTCAAAATTATGCAACCGCAAGTTTCCAATCCTATCATGCTGAAGCAAAGTGCGGACCGCAGATGGAATTGTGCGGCCACAAAACCTCCGAAAGGGCATTTTTGTCCAAAAATTCCAGCCCTGTATAAATAGAAAAGTTTCACTTTTTAGGTTAAGTTTTGACATCAGTAGCTACAATAGCCTTTTTTCTTTACTCTCTTTAGTAGTTTTTGCTATTTTGAGCCTTTTGAATATAGATTTCATCATTTTAATTATCAATATGAGTTTAGTTATCATTTCTTCTTATATTTCTTCTATCTTAAGCATGAGTAGCTAGATTTGCACTAGGGTTGTGACCCAACCCTAGAATGTAATCTTAATGGGTGTTTGATTTATTGCTTGTTTATGGTTGGGTACTTATTATTTAGCCTTGTTCTTCTTTTTCTTGTAAAATTAATGATTGCAAACATTAGTTCATGTCTATTTGACTTGGTCTCTACTTGAGAAAGAGAGACTTAGTCTAGAAAAACTTGGATAATAAGAAATTGGATAAATCAAGAGATTGATAGTCCCAATTAAAGGTTGAACCTAGAGATAGTAAAATCCGATTTGAGCTTTGTATAAACCGCTTTGTTCAATACCCATTTGGACTTGAGAAAGCCAAATTAGAAAAAATCACTCTCTGACCGAGAGGTATTGAGTGGGTGCTCAATTGTTGATAGCTATAATATACCCTGACCAATAAAACAAGTTTTAAAGTTTACAACCCATTAGGCAAACACCTAGATGAAGGTCATAGCCCTAGGCCTTTTATATCACTTGAAAAACAACAACAAAAACTATTTCTTAGTTTCATTTCTTAATTTTGTAATCTTAGATTAGAATAGACATTAAACAAACATCAATTTGTGGAAGTGCAAATAGAGATAGTTCATACTCATACACTGTAATCTATACTCCTAAATACCACGTATAACTCCATGTGGAATTCGACCCCGACTCTTTGCTGGGTATTACTATTGCTATCAACCATTTCATAACCTCAAATAGAGGTATGAACTTGGACGAGATCATTAAGAACAATTACGGCCACATCCGAGACAACGCAGAGCCCTTGAATATAAGGGAAAGTCCCTCCTCGACTAACTATCAACATGATTTTTGGCGGGAATGAGATCAATGGTGTAACCTTCTAGACGTGGTGGTTGCTAGGTTTGGTGCCAATATCTGCTCTGAGACTATTGAGGTAGCTGCTATAACGCTCGCAGACCTCGACTCTAATTCCTTTCATTTTTATTCAGTATTATTCTATTTTCTCAGAAAGTTGTACTAGAGTTTTAGACTAAGTTGATATTAGTAGCTCATGTACTTGATAACCCCAGAATTTTGGGATTGTTGTAGTAGAGTTACACTCGTCTTATCAGTTATCCAGGAGATTTTCCACTGTTGAGTTTATTGAATATGATTTTTAATTCAAATGCATAGTTGTTATGTGATTGTCGGCTTTCCTAGTAATGTATTAGGCATCATCACGAGAGGTTGGGATTTTGGGTAATGACAACAACACGCGCCTAAATAGTCCTTGCTTAAATCATCCTCCTAATATCATATCTAATCCCCAAGCATCCCTTGGTCCTGCATCTATAACAATACATGACTAAGTGACCTAATCGTCGATAGTAGACTCTCTCACATGGCTCTAAGACATAATAATACAACCCAAGAACTCATAATGACCGCTCCTCTATAACTTCCATGATCCCACACTATTACCCTGTCAATTTCTCACAAGCTCATGTTGTTCCAACCATAATGCATCCCAATTCATCAGACCAAAAGCGCACCCAACCTCGTGATAATCGTGCCATCTTCCTCTAGCTATCCAAACCCATATCGTAGAACACACACGCTACTGGATAAAAAGTAAAACTCTTTATAGGAACCTCATAAGAAATCATGCAACCCCTAACTTTCTCATAGGAGATTGCCCATATTGTGACCTCCTGTAAACACCTTTTTATGACCTGCCGTGGTGCGACCCTATGTAATCCATGACTCCTCCAAAGTCCACACTCATCCACATGCTGAAATAATCTGTTTCATTCCATCAATGAACAACTAGAATACCTTTAAACACATCCCAACTCAAGACGGTATGCACACCAAGATGATAATCAGGCATTCACAATCCCTCAGTAGCTCAAGTAAACCCTTCTTATCAAATTCAGACTCTCAAAATGTAAGAATCTACCACCAATATAAAATGCCATCATTAGCATCAAATATCTTCGAAATCTGTGGCAATTCTAGCACAAAATCCACAATGATATGCTCTCACTTCCATATCACTATATCCATCTTCCAAAGTAAACCACTCAGTCTTTGCTGCTCAATCTCAACATGTTAACAAGCAAACACTGTGAGACAAGACCAATAATGTCCTTCTTTATCCTTCGCCTCAGAAAAGATGCCTTGAATCACGATATATCTCCGTACCACCTGCACAAATAGAATATCACAACTACGAGCTTCCTCAAGTATCATCTCCCGCAAACCATCAATATTGGAAATGCAAATCTGACCTCGAAGTCACAACACACCGTCACCACTAAGGACCACCTCCTTAGCATTACCTCGCAACACCATGTTCCTGAGGACAAGCAAACAGAGCCCATCATAATGACAATCCTTAATGCGCTAAAACAAGGATGGTCATGCAACAACACAAGTGAGAGCTCTACTCAACTTAAGAAAACCCATTCTCATAAATCTATCAACTAGGGCCTGAACATCCATATCCCAAATGACTCACCTCTAATAGAACAAAAGCCAAACCCCGAATTGTGCACCAAGTAATCCTCATCATGGGTTGATATGGTTGCAAGCTTAAGAAAACACCCTACCATTTTGCTCCCACAACGCAATAAGACCAATACGTGAGTCATTGCACTGTATAAGGTCTCAAACCCATGGGCAACACCAACACTAGGACTATAATATACAATTCATCCGCAAAGCGAATAGTAGTCCAACCTCCTAAACAAGTGAAAAAATTTCCTGCATTATATCTGTATCATCATCAAAGCTCTCGCATACAAAATGAGTAGGAAAGAATAGAAAATATAGGCTTTAAGCCAAGATAAAATTGCACGACAAGAAATCAAGGAAGGAAAAGTTTCCTAAAGCCCTATAGCCTCTCAAAGATAATTATAGATGTCTTCATATCAAGCCAAAAGACTCTACTAGGCTAGTTCATGACTCATGATACCTATATGAACCTACTGCTCTAATACCAACCTATCACGACCCAAAATCCTAGCGAAGCTATGATGGCACCTAACACCGCTTGAAAGGTAAGCCATCAATTAATAAGTAGAAACTGGCTTAAAGAACATTATTAAATAGTCTCATCAGCGGAATAATCATAAATAGCTGATGGCAATAGCAACAATAGAACTAAAACCATCACATGATCTGGTGTCATCGAGTACATGAGCTCTAAAGAATAAGTAAATACAAGGTCTTAATCAAATAAAATACTACTTGAAACACTAGATGATTTTAACATGAAATAAGGAAAGGTATTTCAAGACATGTGAACAGAACAGTAGAGCTACCTCAAACTCTCCCAGCTAATCCAGATTCAGTTCACTGGCCACCACTCCTATCAACAATACGAGGATCTGCACACGAAGTATAGAGTGTAGTATGAGTATAACCATCCTTCTATACTTAATAAATAGCAAGCTTAGCCTTTGGATGAAAGCGGTGACGAGCTTGGCAAGTTCTGATACTCATTTTCCACAACAAACAATAGCAATAATGACATAATATTAGTGCATAAAGAAAATCGGCTCAAGTATTGCTAGGTTCAACTTAAAACAATATGAAGAGAAATAGGCATACTTTTAAGATATAATAGTCAAGGCATCAACACCCATAAAATTCACTTAGACATGTATTCAACGAGATAAAACTATAATATCAAGCTCTAAATATCAAGAAGGGTCATCAAATACCAATTAGCATGAGTGATAATACAACTCTACGCATACATGTCAATTATACATGCCAAGTTAAAAAAGAATCACAATTCAAATATCAAGTGTACATAATCTCAGCACGTTCATAGTGCCTTACATAAAGTACCCCTTAGTCATACTCTAAACAAGCTGTCCCTGGATCAAAGCCCATAGACTCTCTCTCTCTCTCTCACACACACACACACACATACTCTCTCTCTCTCTCTCCCAGCACTGTACGAGTGCCTAACACAAGTCGCCCACCAAAGCATATAGATATGACATTGTGCCCACATTTATGGTTAATACCTGACTTCGGAGGGCGGTTCTTTGCTCAGCTGCTGATCAGATCAAAGCTAACGAAAATATCACTTAGCCCAACATGGGGCCTAGCTCACGCGTCATCTCATAATTAATACCACTCAGCCCAACATGGGTCCTGGCGTATGCGTCACCTTACTATCAATATCAAATCGATTCTATGGAAAAAATCAGTCATCAATCAGCTCAAGTATCCATATGCCAACATCTCACAGAAATATAATTTAATATACCACACGAAATATACCAACATACACAAACCAGCTCAAATATCATGTCATGCACAAGGACACCAACAACATGTGACATAACATATAAAAATTGCATAGAGACAGAGATATAACATGTAGATATAATATCATGACTAAACAATATGACTATCGATAAGGAAAGTAGCTCAACATAGCAAGGATAGCCCTATCATGTCTCAAACAAATAAACAAATAGCTTAGACATGATTCCTAGCATGAATAATACGTAGTCATACAAATGGAAAAACATGGCATCAAAGAAGAATGATAGCAATACAAGGCATATAATAGCCTAAGATCTACCCAGACCATGAATAACCATAGTACACGCATATATGCATGTCACCTTGCATATATGTTACTCCCAACATATAACAAATATCACAACTAACAGGGAAATTACCCTCAAACAAAGCTTAGGCAAGACACTTTTGGTCTAATCTTCAACCTCGGATCACATCAAAACCTCGATCGAGCCCTCTAATCGCATAAATCCAAGCCAAACACCATCCAAGGATGTCAACAATGCCATGGTAAGCAATCCCAATCCATAGAATTTTGATCTTTGAAGAAATTCCCAAAGGTTAACAAAAATCAACCGGGGTCCACATGCTTGAAATCCTAAACTTATACCAAATTATGATGACCATAACTTGCCGACTCCAAATATATTAATTTCCAACGTTGAGTCCAAATAGGTGTTCAAATCCCCTAAATACACTCTCTTAAAGTGTAGATAAAAATTCCAAGTTTTATATGTAGAAATCCATGGGTAATCAAGATATAAAGCCAAATCCAAGTGAAAATTGCTTACCTCCAATGTAGTAGTAAAATTTCCTTCAAAATCTCCTCTTCTCGAAGTCTAAGATTCAAAATAAGAAATAATGGGCAAAGTACCGAACTAGACAACTTAAATACACCGCCAGTTAATACTTTCTGCGATCGCGACTGCCTCCTTGCGATGGAGAAGGCCGATCTGTTCCATCCACTAGCTACCCTTCATAAAAACAAAGTCTAAAGCGCAAATGCAATGACCCAATCCCAGGCTAGACTCCACATCTTTGCCAATGCGTGCCCAATCTTGCGAACGTGATCCCCTCCTGACCAAGACTCTTTGCGAACATGATGAACAAAACCCTTCTACCTCAATTACCATCCGCGAACGCGAGGCCTCTTCGTGATCATAATGAATCACTGACAGCAACAACTTTAGTAGTTCCAAACTTAACCAAAATGATTCGAAATCACCCCGGATCACATATGATCCCTGCAGGTGTCACACCCCCTTTTTCCTTCGCGGAATTTGGTTCATGACATTTTTGGTAATAGGACAACTCTTTTCCTTTGGAAAGGGGGTTTGTAATTTTGAAAAGTCGCCACCTAACAATTTAAGGTGTGTTAGGGCACCTATAGGGTTCATTTATAACTACATTTGATAACCGGAGATAGGGTAAGAGCTTGAAATTATCTCAAAGGGAAGGTGTTAGGAACCCCTCAGGATCCACTAGTATGGTTCCTGGCCAAACAATTTTTATAAATTTGTACAAATAGCAAACAAACAAGTATGGCTCAAATAGTATGGGGTTTAAGTTTAGACACACAAGTGTTTGAAAAAGGACAAATAAAAGGCAAAATTTTGAAAAGTATTACAATCTAAACATACTTGGAAATTCAAAGGGGGTGTCCTAGGTTTGCTTATAATATGGATCACATCAATGCAATACCCGGTATGACACTCCTTAGAGAAGGGATACACGTGCTATTAACGCACTGGTCATCATATACATATCTACCCTTTCCCGCCCCATGAAAGTAGTTAAAGAGAGGATTGGTCTCGACCCCTATTGCATGCTGTTACCCGTCCCTTCCTATCAGTCCCGGAGGAATTTAGGACTCCTATCCTATAAAAGGGGGTAGTTCTAGGCAAACCTTTAAGTTTAAAGGTAAAATATTATGGCGACATATAATAATAAGTAGGACTTCGATTAAAGGGAGCATGGAAGACAAACGAAAGGCTAAAATATACCTCCACATACAGTACACATAAACAGCATGACACATACACAATTAAGGTCTAAATTCATATCCTATGGATGGTATCTAAGTGACAACAACAGAATCAGATTTATTACATGACTCGGAAAAGAAGTCCGAATCAGGCTTACCTACTGATTTTAACAGGTGATAAAGCAGCATAAAGAAGCATGTTTCCAGTTTTGACAAATTTAGCACCTAAGGCTTGCCTAAGTGTAAAACAGTATTCCAGTTATTAGGGTTACTTAGGGAATGTCGTTTGAATTGTATTACTAAACATGCTGTTCCAAATGTTCAGAATTCTAGAATTATTACCAGCACTAGATAAGCCTAAGCGGATGTGAATGCGATCCTAAAGGCATGATATCTAATGCACAAAAATGCAGAATAATGTATATGCAGGACCTGAGTAGGATTTCTAAATGCATAAGTATTGCATACTTTCAGAATATGCAGAAGATACGGAAATGACCTGTTTATTAGGGTTGTTTTTATCCTAAGGCAGGATCTCTAAGTGTACACAGCAGCGCATAACATAATGGTAAAGTGCTAGTTATTAGCAGATTTTAATACATGATTTTGTAAGGATGCACATGCTGAAACAATAAACATGGGGACCTACGAGCATGTAATGCCAATATTTCAAAGCATTTCTCATACGTGGGTGTGTCAAAGTTCCCTAAGGACCTCAAGGGATACCGGGCAATGCTCACACCCAGATTTGCATAACTAAGACAGAGTAAGTACAGTGTGAAAAGGCCAGCTTTTATGTGTCCAAGTTCAAAGGGAGCTCAAGGGTGCCAAGGCTAGGCTCACACAAAAGGGGCAGAACCTTGTGGTTTAAGAGTACATGTGAGAGTGCTTGGCATAGTTTTAAAAGGGTTGAGTTGGAAACAGTTTTGTCAAAGCATGTTTGAAATAAGTTTTCAAAATAACACAAGAGTTGCCTAGGGGAAACAGTTTTGAAAGGAGAAAGGGATAGGAACAACAACAACTTGGAACAAGCCAGCACACACATAACGAATTCAAAGAATAGTATCATCTTAACATTCACACGCAGAGAAATAAGGGGTTGGGGACATAGAGGGCCCAAATCAAAAACACATAAACATGGCTGAGAAGAGATGCATATAGGACAAGAAGTACAAAGAACAAGTAGGAACTGATTGACCTTCAGAACACAAATAATTACTACTTCAAAGTGTTAACAAGGGAATCATGCTTGAAATTAGAATAGTAATAAGACATAATAGTCATGTTAAGGACAGGGGTCTACATAATTAGTCATGACACTTAGTGCTAATGAAGTACTTTAAGAGTCTATGATACTAACATGGCATACTAGTTGAGGGAAATAAACAAAACTCAGTTAGACATGCTGATTACACTTGAACAAGAGAGGGAAAAACTTAAGCATCCTGAATAAAGCAGTAAACAAGAAGGGCAATAAAACACATGAGCCATTAAGTTAGTGTAGAAGGAGACATGGATTAACAGACAAGGAGCACATAGAGTTGAGTTTTAGAATTGAACTAGGAACATACCAGTTAAGGAAGAAAGTGCAGAAAGTAAAGAAAGTAGTGTTCCACAGTTTAGCCTTGGCTTTCACCCGGCTAGACAAGTAGTTAGCACAAGTAGCATAGAAGGAAGAGAGAGTTTGAGTGTGTGTGTGTGTGTGTGTATTTCTGAACTAATTGTCCGTGTGTTGAGAGGTAAAACAAGAGTGTATATATAGCACTTTAGTAGTAGAACTAATAAGGTAAAGAATCAGAAGCCAGTCAATTAGGGACAATAACAAAAATTAAAGAATCAAATGACCTAAAGGGGTTCGGAATAGACCCCCTTAATTAGGGTAATTGATTAACGGTAACAACAGGGGTTTAATTAAGGTAAGGAGTCCAAATCATACCAAATAAAGAATTAGTAATCCTAAAATTATACAGGCAATTAATTAAGGCAGAGATGATCAATTAAAGTCATAAACAGGGAAATAGATATAATCTAGGCACACGAATCTTAATAGAGAAATGTAATCAGCAAAACCTTCAAAAGAATAGTGATTTCCAGATAGAATTACTCAAATCCCATAGAATAGAGATTAAACCGAGTAAGACCTCAAAGAAAATACAATACTTAGCCGGAAAAGCAGGTTCGAACTCTAACAAAGATCAATCAGGGCAAAACCACAAAAAATACCGGATTTAATAAGGAAAAATGTTTAAGTCCAAAGATAGAGTAAACTAACCGACTGGTACCCCCAAAACACCCAAAATCGAAGAAAAGATTGAAGGAATCACATAGAATCAACTAGGGTTTCATATTCTTGCACAAATCAGTCACGAAGACGAAAAGGTAATTAATCAAACACTTAGAAGTTAGAAAAACCCTTGAAAACCACTTGGGATGAACCCTGGTTTAGGAGGAGTGATTAAAAATTCGAAATAGTTAGTTAAAACAGGAGGTTTTAAAAGAAAAATGCGTAATAATACTCGAATCACCTCAGATCTCGAAAGATCTGAGAAGAATCGAATAATAGCAAATCTAGGGTTTTTCGAAAAATAGTAGAGATGAAGAAAAATCGGTTCACAACTCATGGATATACCTAGATCTAAGACATATCTAAAGAAAGGTGGAAAATCTCAAGAGTTAGGGTTTCAGAGAACCCAAAGAAGATGAGAGGACCTTAAAACGTCACCGGTTTTAGTCGGAAAAAGTCATAGATCTTACTCGAACAACCATGGATGGTCGGGAAATGGCATGAAAGACCATGGATAAGAGTCGAACAGCTCCAGGTTCACCTGAGGACCTCAGAGTAGTGTCAAATCGGCGTGGAGTGAAGCAGGGGCTAGGAGATTATGAGAGGCCATGGTTTTCGGCGAGGGAGGTGGCTGGAGAAAGGTGGACAGTGATTAGGGTTTGAGGGTGTCTAAGAGAGAAGATAGGAGGAGAGGATTCAGAGGCGACTCAAATGAAAAATAGGGTAGGGTTTGGGGAGTTGTTTGATTAAAAGGAAAGAAACGGTGTGGACCGTTGATTTGAGAGATCAACAGTCGAGATTAAATGGGGTAGGTGGGTTCTGGGTTTGGGTATGTGTAAATAGGGTGTGGTTGGGTTTTTTAATTGTAAATTGGGTAAGGAATTAGGGGTCCGATTTGGCTATAATTGAAAGCTTTTGGCTATAATTTAAATAGCCAGTTTTTCGCTTTTTAATTTATAAAAAAATAGTAAATAATTTTAAAATGCTAAAATGAATTATATTATATAATTAGCAATTTAAAAATACAGGACCCAATTTTATGCATATATAACATAATGAAATCTTAAAAAGGGCTAATATTGCAATTATGTGCAATTTAGGTTTAAAAATACTAAATGTAATTATAAAAAATATATAAAAATTACCTTAGACATATTTTGGCATAAATATAGAAATCCAATAGATGAATTATCAATACCATAATTTTGGAAATAATTATTGCGGATTTTGTGGATAAAATGGGAGAAAATAAATAAATTTAAAATCTTAAAATTATGGAAAAAATTAATAAAAACCTTGGACATGCTTATATATGCATATATATGCTATTTTGAAGGTATTTTGCATGTTTAAAAATATATAGAGAAAAATTGGGTATCAGTAGCTGCCCCTCTTTACTCGGGAAGAACGGAAGAGTTTTCGGGTAAAGAAATGATGGCCAATTTTGACTGAGTGAAATGGTTTGAGAAGGTTAGACCGTACCCTGGCTTCTGAGTTGCCTACATATCCCTGGTTTTACAAGAATCAGACCGTATTTAGTTCAGGATCCAATAACGGAGCATACCGTTGAAGCGATTTCAAGAACGGACGCAACATCTAGGGCTGGGTGAGTGAGCGGTTTACGGGAATAATTAGGTTTGATCAGGCTGAGGGAACTGGAGCGGGATCGATTCTGCTGGGACAGTCATTGCTCGCCGGTTTACCTACAAATAGAAACAATACAAGCGTACATTGTGCATAAATTTAAACATGATGCAAATTCCCATTGGACCATGAATGTTGTCTACGAGCGATGAGGATGATGTCCTTAGGCCATGATGTCCTAGGCCATGAAGCGTATGATAAAGGATTCGCAGGCCATGAAATGATGTACTCTAGCTTTGAGGATGGTGCCTCCGAACCATGACGCGTTTGAATAATGATATGCAAAAGATTGAAAGAGATCCTCAGGCCATTACATGGTATTCTCGAGCTATGAAGATGGTGCCTCCGAAAAATGACGCATTTGGATGAGTTGGCGATATTTTAGCCCATGAAGGATGCAGTAGTATGATATAGACAAGACATAGCTTAGTCTTGCGAATTGAAGGGCAGAGCTTAGCCTATAAGAGAAGCAAGATAAATGATGCTTGCGATAGCGCTTAGTTTCAAAGGAAATTGGAGGCAGAGCTTAGCCTCGAAAGGCAGAAAAATAGCCTTATGCATATTGGAAGGCAGAATAGTAGCCTTATTCAATGCAGATGCAGATGGTTGTAAAGCTTAACCTCGGAAGGTATAATGGTAGCCTTATGCAAATTGGAAGGCAAAATAGTAGCCTTATGCAATGCAGATGCAGATGGAGGTAGAGCTTAACCTCGGAAGGAAGAATGGTAGCCTTATGCAATGCAGATGCAGGTGGAGGTAGAGCTTAACCTCGGAAGGCAGAATGGTAGCCTTATGAAATGCAAATGCAGATGGGGACATCGTTTAGTCTCGGAAGGCAGAATGGTAGCCTTATGCAATGCAGATGCAAATGGAGACAACATTTAGTGTCGGAAGGCAGAATGGTAGCCTTATGCAATGCAGATGCAGAGGGAGATAGTGTTTAGTCTCGGAAGGCAGAATAGTATCCTTATGCAAGAAACAAAATAACAAATGACAGTGGAGTTTTTCTTAGCTGATAGTAGATTGCCGCATTGTGATTACTGGGGCACTATGACGTATGGAACATCGCTGGTGTGTGCGGATAGCAAATATCGGCAAGTGCAACAGTTCGGAGAGTCGTACTTTGAACAATGTTTGTCCCATGGGCGTACAGTATGTTTAATGATTTCGCAAACCTAGTGTCTACATCCAAAGAAAAATCGTGAGTTTTGTAAGGGGGAGGTTAGTTCGTATCCCTGTTGGCTTTTTACTTGACTCGTTCGACTTTGATATGGTGATATCGTCTATATTATTGGGGTAACATTGCTAAACAAGCAGTTTAAATAATAAGCATACATGATTTTGTAAAAGTATGACATAAATTAAAAATAACTTTTAGATGAACCGACGACTGTGACGTAGCTCGGGACATTGCAACCTCTCTTGCTACGAAATTTTGAGGGTCCTCATCAAAATTCTACCCCAGTTTGATGGGTTGACGTTTTTGACTGCTGGTCGTGCGACAGTTGGCTGGAATTACTTCGGAATTTTGAGGGTCCTCCTTAAAATTCTGCCCCAGTTTCCAATTGCGGGGGGAAATGAAATTTTTATTGAATTGTGACCGAACCCATAGGACTGCCTACGTATCCCCTCTTAAACGGGAATCAGGTCAGGCATAGTTCAATTACATCATATAAGGAAGGCATAAAGTTTACACATAGTAACGTTTGACTACATCTGAATTGATCGCCTTTGGCTAGACTTCTCCGTCCATTTCTGTAAGCATGAGGGCTCCTCCTGTCAAAACCCGGTGAACCATGTATGGGCCCTGCCAGTTGGGAGAGAACTTCCTTTTGGCTTCATCTTGATGCGAATTTTTTTTTCTTTAACACCAGCTTCCCCGGTGTGAACATTCTTGGCTTGACTCTTTTGTTGGAGGCTCTGGCCATTCTATTCTGATAGAGTTGACCATGGTAAACTGTATTCATTCTCTTTCCATCTATAAGGTCTAGTTGCTCATAATGACTTTTTACCCACTCTGCGTCGTCGAGCTCAGCTTCTTGTATTATCCTTAGGGAAGGAATTTCTAACTCAGCGGGAATGACAGCCTCTATACCGTAAACAAGCATATAGGGGGTTGCCCTGGTTGATGTGCAGACTGTGGTGCGATACCACAGTAGAGAAAATGATATCTTCTCGTGCCACTACTTATGCTTCTCTATTATTTTCCTCAATATCTTCTTGATATTCTTGTTGGCAGCTTCTACAGCTCCATTCATCTGAGGCCTCTAGGCTGTGGAATTCTTGTGTTTGATCTTGAAAGTTTTGCATATAGCTTTCATCAAGTCGCTGTCGAGATTGGAGCCATTATCAGTAATGATCGACTCTGGAATTCCCAATCGACAAACAATGCGGTCGCGGACAAAGTCTGCTATGACTTTCTTAGTCACTACTTTGTAAGATGCTGCTTCAACCCATTTTGTGAAATACTCGATGGCTACCAGGATAAACCTGTGTCCGTTGGAAGCAGCAGGCTCGATTGGTCCAATAACGTCCATTCCCTAGGCGGCGAACGACCACGGTGAGCTTATTGTGTTAAGCTCGCTTGGAGGTACCTTTATCATGTCTGCGTGTATCTGATAGCGGTGGCATTTCCAGACATACTGGATGCAGTCCGTTTCCATAGTCATCCAAAAGTAACTAGCCTGGAGTATCTTCTTTGCTAAGACAAAACCGTTTATATGTGGACCGCAGGTCCCAACATGAATTTCCTCTAGTAGCCTGGATGCTTCATTTGCGTCGACACATCTTAATAATCCTAAATCGGGACTCTTCCTATACAGGATTCCTCCGCTGTGAAAGAAGTTGTTGGACAATCTCCGAAGTATGCGTTTCTGAGTAGGATTAGCAAGCTACGGGTACTCTCCTTTTGCCAAATATTCCTTGATATCATGAAACTAAGGCTTTCCGTCTGCTTCCTCTTCGACATGGGCACATTAAGCTGGCTGATTATGGATTTTCACTAGAATGGCATCAATGAAATTCTTGTCGGGATGCTGTATCATAGATGATAGGGTAGCCAATGCATCGGCGAACTCATTCTGAATTCTGGGAACATGCTGGAATTCTATCTTCGTGAACCTCTTTCTGAATTCCTGTACGTGATGTATATACGGGAGTATCTTGGAGTTCTTGGTTTTCCATTTTCCTCGTACCTGATATATAAGCAAGTCTGAATCTCCAATCACTAGCCGCTCTTGAACGTTCATGTCAATGGCCATTTTGAGTCCTAAGATGCAAGCTTCATATTCGTCCATAATGTTGGTGCAAGGGAACCTGAGTTTGGCAGACACCAGATAATGCTGACCGGTTTCTGATATTAGGACTGCTCCTGTGCCAACTCCTTTGAAGTTTACTGCTCCATCGAAGAACACTCTCCAACCGTTATAGGATTCCGCAATGTCTTCTCCTATGAATGATACCTCTTCATCAGGAAAATACATTTTTAGGGGTTCGTATCCTCCATCCACGGGTTTTTAGCAATGTGGTCTACTAGTGCCTGTCCCTTGACCGCTTTATGAGTTACGTAAACAATGTTGAACTCACTCAATAGGATTTTCCACCTGGCTAGTTTGCCGGTGGGCATGGGCTTCTGAAAGATGTACTTCAAGAGATCCATTCTCGATATGAATATGTAGTGTAGGGGCAAAAGTAATGTCTCAGCTTCTGAGCTACCCAAGTCAAAGCACAACAGGTATGTTCCAATAGAGAATACCGGGCCTCGTACGGGGTGAACTTCTTATTGAGATAATAAATGGCTTGCTCCTTCCTCCCTGTTTCATCGTGCTGCCCCAGAATGTAACCGAAAGCCCTATCTAACAATGCAAGGTAGAGTAATAAGGGTCTACCTGGCTCGGGCGGGACTAAGACTGGTGGTGTTGACAGGTACTCTTTGATTTTGTCGAAGGCCTTCTGGCGGTCATCGGTCCATTTGGTGGCAACATCCTTCTTTAATATCTTAAATATTTGCTCACATATAACTGTAGATTGTGCTATGAATCGGCTAATGTAGTTAAGCCTTCCCAAGAAAATCATCACATCCTTCTTGTTCTTTGGTAGTGGCAGTTCTTGTATGGCTTTGATTTTTGATGGATCTAGTTCTATTCCTCGGCGGGAACCCCAAACGCGCATTTTGCGGGGTTTAGTTTCAAGTTGTATCTCCGCAGTCTATTGAAGAACCTCCTTAGATCTTCTATGTGATCAGTGGCCTTCTTGGATTTGATAATAACATCATCCACATATACCTCTATCTCTTTGTGTATCATATCATGAAAGATGGTAGTCATGGCCCTCACGTAGGTGGCCACTGCATTCTTCAAGCCGAATGGCATCATCTTGTAATAGTACACTTCCCACGGCGTAATGAAAGCTGTTTTCTCAGCATCTTCCTCATCCATCCAGATCTGATGATAACTAGTGAAGCAATTTACGAATGACTGTAGCTCATGCTTGGAGAAATTATGTATATTTGGCAAAGAGACTGGCCCGATTAAGATCTCGGTAGTCTATATAGACTCTGACTTTTCCATCCTTCTTGGGCACTGGCATAATGTTAGCTAACTATGTCAGGTATTCTACTACCTTGAGAACCTTAGCTTTGATCTGCTTGGTGACTTCTTCCTTGATTTTCAATCTCATATCAGGCTTGAACTTTCTGAGCTTCTGCTTTACCAGTGTACACATTGGATCGGTTGGCAGTTTGTGAGCCACAATAGACGTGCTCAGATCAGCCATGTCATCATACGACCAGGCAAATATGTCCTCATACTCTTTTAGAAATTCTGTGTATTCTTTCTTCTCTGATGGCGATAGGTGAATGCTGATTCGTGTTTCCTTGATGTTTTCTACATCTTCCAGGTTGACAATCTCGGTCTCGTCTAGGTTAGACTTAGGTCTGTTCTCAAAGTTCTCAACTTTTTTGACAATCTCGTCAGGTATGTCATCTTCCTCTGAATCAATATCTGTTTGTTGCGTTGTCTCATTGCATGTCACAATCATTGGTTCATCAAGACAAGTAATAGTAACGCTGTATTGGTAAAGTAAGGAGAGAAAATGATACCAATAAATATAAGTTCATAAGAAAAATCGAAAATATTTTTGATAACTGAATATTGTTTTGAACATCAAAGATCTTATTGCGGGAACTGAAAAATGCTAAAAGAAATCATTTAGTAAAAATAGTGAATAATGCTTGTTTTAGCGTTGCTACCCCGAGGCTCGTCGGGCTTTGGTTGTCCTGATAGTCCAATTCTTGAGATGTGCCCCTCCGCTCATAGCCTATATGGAAGGGCCTTCCTCCCCCTCCTCCTCGAGAATAATGCAACAGTCCATATCACTGTCCTCTAGAAACAAGTTCTTCACTACTGCAAGTGCTTTTTCTTCATCTGACCCATAAATAATGTCGACCTGTTGGAAGGTCTGCTCTAGATGTGGTATTGGCTGGTCTAGTGGATAGTAAGGACCGCGCTATGGTGGCGACCGGTTATTGAATTCTTCCTAGGTGTATTTATATCCCAAACTAAAGGTAGTGTCATGTTTCTTGAGTTTTATGGGTTTAGAGATTCCTTAGAGGTTCTTGCCTAGCCCTTTGCCGGGTTCGTACCCACTCCAACTCAGTATACTCTCGATTTTGCTATCCCACCATTTGTCTTTGCCGATAGCATTGACCTGCTCAATGTGGTGGTAAGTTTCTCCACCCAGCTTCCTTCTTCCCTCGATCGCCGGAATGGTCTAGCGACCGTATATAGGATTGCTACCTTCGTCGTGAATGATCACTTCCTGGTGATTCCATTTAGACTTTACTACCTGATGCAGCATTGATGCTACGGCCCTAGCAGCATGAATCTATGGCCGTCCCAAAAGTAAGTTGTAAGACGCTGGTACATCTATTACCTGGAAATTGACCTCGAACCAGGTTGGTCCCATTTGTAGGCATAGACTAATCTCGCCAATGGTGGACCTCTGAGAACCATCGAAGGCTTTCACATTGATTGCTCCATCCTTTATCTCATGCAGCCCTTTACCCAGCTTTTTGAGTGTTACCAATGGACAAATGTTAAGACTGGAACCTCCATCGATCAGGATTCTAGTGATGAAATAATCTTCGTATTGCACGGTGATGTGATGTGCTCTGTTGTGTCCCAGCCCTTCAGGTGGTAGTTCGTCCTTATGAAAGGTGATCTTATGGCTTTCCAGTACTTGTCCTACCATATTAGCCACTTCCCCGCCAGTGATTTTACTTGGTACGCATGCTTCATTTAGCACCTTTAACATAGCATTCTTGTGCATCTCAGAATTTTGTAGCAAAGAGAGAATGGATATTTGTGCTAGCGTCTTGTTTAATTGGTCGATTACCGAATATTCCTTGGCCTGTATTTTCCTCCAAAGGCCGTCCGAACCTATCTCGATGAGGAGAGGCCGATTGGAGGCCTACTTTCTTGATTCAGCTAGATATTCAGGGGTATAGACTCTACCAATTCTTGTCATACCCTGTGCTACGACAGTTTCTACAATCCTTACCTTGCCTCTCCTTCTCGCCTTGGCTGTATAGTCCTAGGGTATAGTATTTGTATAGAATGGTGGCATGGATGACATCGTCACTGGGACCAGCGCGACTATACTTGCTTCTAACGGAACATGTGCCTTGGGTGGCAAGACTGCAACCTCAAATGGTGCAGGTGCATTTGCCGGAGACACGAATTCAACCTCAATTGTTACTGGTGTCTTTGTGGATGGCGCTGCTTCAAACTCAAGAGGTACAAACATATTCACCTCAGCGTCCTCAGTTGGATATGGACTATGATTGGATTGAGAGTAATTGTAGGTTTCTTTGGGTTATCACCTTCTGCGATCAACCCGATTGATCCCTCGGGATCCCAATCATCTTCTACTTCAATCATATGGATACCTCCACCCATGTAGTCTGGCAGAGGGATGTTGCGGATGTTTGGAGCGCGCTCTTTTTCCACAATGATCTTGTTATCAATCAAGGACTGTATCTTGTCTTTCAAGGAGCGGCACTCATCGATGGTGTGCCCTTTCATGTTGGAGTGGTATGCATAGGACTTGTTTGGGTTAACCCACTGAGAAGGATTCTCAGGGGTTGCAGCAGGGATGAGAGTGACATAACCAGTAGCTTTGAGCCTCTCATACAGCTGGTCGATGGGTTCAGCGATGGATGTATATTATTTTGGAGGTCTGCGATCAAAATTAGGTTGGGGTCTAGGGAAATTTTGGCGTGTAGGGGGTGATTGATAGTGGGATGGTTGAGTATTATAAGTTTGGTAGACATGAGCGGGTTGGGTGTATCTGGGTGAAGTAGGTTGATATGTAGGAGGTGGAGATGACTGATAGGTTGGTGGCAGAGCTTGGTATGAAGGTGAGAGTGCTTGGTAACTTGGGGTCGGCTGGTATGTGAGTGGAGGTATTGGATAAGTTTGGTATTTGAGGGGAGATTTGGTCCTTTGTACAACCATCACAGCCCCTACATCCCTTTTCTTGGACACCACCAGACTATAAAGCCTTATCTGTAGCTTTCAAGGCTTCGAAGTTTGTAACCATACTACTATTAATACCTTCCTAATTCTTTCACCTAATTTGATTATGTTGGAGAACTTGTGGTTCTCAATCATCATCAACCGTTCATTGTACTGCGGGTCCTGAGACCAGACAAAGAACTTATTCATTTTCTCTTCTTCTAAGGCGGGTCTGACCTTAGCAGCTTCTGACCTCCAGCGAGTAGCATACTCGCGAAACGTCTCTATGGGCTTCTTCTTCAAATTCTGGATATAGAACATGTCTGGTGTATTCTCTGTATTAAATCTAAATCTGTCCATAAAGTCAGATGACATAACTACCCAGCTTGACCACTTCTTGGGATTTTGGCTGATGTACCAAGATAATGCATCTCCTTTCAAACTCCTCATGAATAGCTTCATGCGAATTCATTCATACTTACCTACTCCAACCAAGTTGTCGCAATATGTCCTCAGATGGACCCTTGGATCACCCGTACCATCAAATATTTTGAACTTAGGAGGTTTGTATCCCTTAAGCAGTTCGACATCAGGTTGTATGCAAAGGTCCTCATAGTTCAGCCCCTCAATTCCTTTGCTTCCCTCAACTCCCTGAATCCGGCTGGTCAGCTTCTTATGTTCTGATAAGTAGATCCTTTTCATCAAACTCAGGTGTGCATGATATAGGTTGGGTGGAGTGTGTCATGGTCTCCACATAAACAGGAGTGTTATGGTGGCCTGGTGTACGGGTGTGGAAATGGTCGTTTGCGGAGTTATGAGGTTCTGGGATGAGTAGTGGAGTGTTGTTTGGGGTATGGCAGGTGTTACATTGGTTCTTTGGTGGAGCAGCATGATGATGATGCGCGAGATGATTCTGCTGTTTTGGGATATTTTGAGGAGGTGTAAGGTTTTGAGCGTTGGGGAAGTTGATAAAAATGACAGGTTTGCCAGATTCTGAACCTGATCGAGCTCTTCCTGGAATTTCAACAGTTTCTGTTCAAGTTGTGACACATTCTCGTTAGGAAACCGAATACCCTGGCCATCAGTAGCCTCTACCCGTTCAACTGTGTTCTCCTTCTTGATGTTTTTCAGATCTTCCATCTTGCCTTTGTTCTTGCCTTTAATAGGACTAAGAGGAGGAGTGGGTGGAGGGCCCCTAGATCTTGTGAAATAAGATGATGATGCTAGAGTGCACGAACTAACCTTTGGGAAGGGGAATGATAAAAATAAAAAGCAAAAGGTAATCAAGTCAGTGAGGATTATGAAAAGTATTGCAATATTTAAACACATAGTGCGGGAATGTAAAGCGTGTCCTAATTTGGGAACCTCTTTGTGCCCGAGGTAGGCCTAGCGACAAATAGATTTGGAGAAATTTTAATGCTAAATTCCTCATTTTATTGATAAAAATAGACAAATCCCAAAACAACACTAAATAAGCAAGAAATAAAAGTCACTAATGTCCATTGGCCTTATTACATTCATAAAGCGAGAAGTAAATTCCTATCTATTTGGTCCCAGAAGGACCTTCCCCAGACTCGACATCCTTGGATCCTTCAAACAGTTTCCCCAATTCACGAAGTCCGAACAACAGGTATGCTCTGGCTAGATGTCCGCCTTTGGTCCCTTCAGCCTTTTGAGAGTCTTCAACCCTTAAGAAATTTCCCCTCTAGTTCTACTATGCCTCGCTCCAAGTATCCTAGCCTTTTGTTGGCTCTGATAGCCATGTCTTTCCATTCCTCAATCAGCTTCTTGTTGGACTCTTGTATCTCGTGGTGTTTGCTCTCGCATTCACGGATCCTTTTGCGCAGCTAGTTGTCACACCTCCTTTTTTACCTACACCCCCAGACGGGTATAAATAAAGGAAGTTTTTCCAATTAAAGGACAATCGAAATGAGATTTATTGTTAAAAGATTTAGAGTCGCCACTTGGGAGATTTATGGTGTGACAAGTCACCGATTTAATCCCCAATCGAGGAAAGGATTGACTCTGTTTAACAGTCCGCGAACCAAAAATCCGAGTAAGGAATTCTGTTAACCCAGGAGAAGGTGTTAGGCATTCCC
This sequence comes from Nicotiana tabacum, assembly GCF_000715075.1. Classification (NCBI taxonomy): domain Eukaryota; kingdom Viridiplantae; phylum Streptophyta; class Magnoliopsida; order Solanales; family Solanaceae; genus Nicotiana; species Nicotiana tabacum. Next base: position 26,019,864 of record NC_134085.1, read on the forward strand.
GAGTTCCGTGGTTCTAGCACGGTCGCTCAACTATTATAATCGACTTAATTATCTGATTTTAGAACATTCTAAACCTATGTGCAAATTTTAACTTTAAAACCGCTTTTATTTATTTTAAAGAAGATTTCAACGTCATCTAAAACACGTCTTTGGACCACGCCATATGAAATGCACCCGCAGTCCGAGACACATTTTATTTAACGTTGTTAAGATTTGGAGTTGGGTCACATGAAATGCACACCCAAGTTTAAGGAAATAATTTATTAAAATAATGCGCCTAAATCAACTACGCGTTTGCATCTTCGCGAGGGCCATAGAAATTTCACTAAATGGCACGCCTCGAATTCTAATGACTAAAACAAAGTTAATTAAACGAGTGCCATATAATAGAAAATTTTCAATCAAACATGTAACTAGACTCAAAAGAGTAGAGTTTCAAAATAATCCAAACGTCCAAATGATAATATGTGATGACTCGAACAAAAATGTAGCAGCACCGGAACCTCGCCGGAAATTCAAAACAGACGGAATCTCAAACAGCGTATCAACGAACCTCGACGGACCTGACACGGCGACCTGAACAGATTCACTCAACATGGATTTGGGTAGCAATTTCGAGCTGACTTTTGCATTGATTTGGGTTAGTTTCAGGGAGTTTTGGAGCTAGGTTTACCGCTGGGTTCGAACCCAATTCGCCGGATTCTATGGCAAGTCGTCGGAATCACACATTTCCGGTCAGATTTGGTTCCGTCTGTATGTGCACCCTACTGTTTCTCGGCAGCAAAATGGGGAAGGGTCGTGGGTTGATTTTTTTGGTTTTTCAATCGGGGAAGAAGAAGCAGCAACGACGGGTTCTTCGGCATAGGGCTTTGGTCGTTTAGAGAAGATAAGAGGCGGGGGGGGGGGGGGGGTCTCTCTTGTAAAGGCTGCGCTGATTTTGCTTTTCAGCTTTTTGTCCCTTTTTTTCAGCCTTTTTTTTAGGCTCCGTTCTTTTCGTTCCTTCAGTGTTCCTCCCCCTTTCTTTTTTAGTCTTAGCCTTGTTTTTATATTGTAGAGTCTAGGTTTTTGGTAGGGTTTTTAGTTTAAGGGGTATGGTCCTAGGAATTATGGGTTTGGAAATTATGGGCTAGGTCCAAAATTAGGCCTAAAAATGGGTTGCTCGAGCCCAAGCTTTATTCTTTCCTTCGAACGAGATTAAAAATACGGTCCCATTTATTAATTAATCCTACTATTCAAATAATTACTAAAAATAAAATTAACCATTAAAACAAACCTATTTTTGGAATTCTTAAATAAAAATACGATACTATTTTTGTATTATATTTTTTAAAGATTTTTTTTAAGATTAAAAATAACTACAAAACATTAATGAACCTATTTTTGTGATTTTTTGTTTTCTTGTAACAAAATAAAGTAAAAGAGTCAAAATTACTTAAAATATCTATATTATGCATAAATTAAATATTTACGCGCTGAAATATGAAAAATCTTGGGGAGGGTCAAAAATTACATGTCTACACTGGTTGAACTTGACTTGCGCCTCAGCCTTTTCATCTATAATTCTGTGACCTCGAACGAACCCTGACTGGACCAGACCATCCTAATTGTCTTCCAACCAACCCAAATAGAAAGGGTTACAACCGGCATGATATCTGTCTGGCTCGATGGTGTCTTTCCCCATACGATCTTGTAGTGCCACATGTGCTGGGCTTGGAACTTATGGGGACTATCATCATTTTGGAAGTCAGCTCGAAGATGTCTCATCTTGTCGACCCTGGGTATGACTTGCTTCCTACCTGCTTGCCTCATAACTCCAAGAGGGACGTAAGGGTATGTTCCTCTTAGACCAATCAGTATTAGGAAAGGTGCATCTCTGGATCGGGCAATGAACTCCTCTGTCAGAAATCACTCGAACATCCACTGAACTTGTTCTTCAATCAGATTATCAAAGAGCTCCACCCATCCTTTGGCATTCTCAGGCTAAGCGAACATGTCGGGGATGTAATTCATTCGCTTTGGATGGTAGAAAGCGATGTGATCATCCCAGACCCTTCGCTGAATTTCTTGTCGGTATTCGCCCTTTTGGAGATGTTCCATGAGCCAAAGCTGAAGTAGTAGATTGCAGCCTTCGAAGTGTTTCGCACCTCGTTGACACTTCTCTAAGTCTCAGTATATGTCTACGATGATCACAGGTACAATGCTGAATGTTTGCCCACCAATCCCCTCCATTAAGGTCTTGGTTACCATAGCCAGGCTAGTATGGATTCTCCCTTTCTTCATTGGAAACACGATCAGACCCAGGAAGCAAAACATTAAGATGAAAACCCTACGATGAGTATGTCCTAAGGACATGATGGAAAACTCGTCATGGTAGGTACGGTATGATTTGCTATGACCGTACCTTTCATACATGTAGTCAAAAGGGATGTACGATTCCTTCAGGCATACCAATTCTGCATTCTTCTTCAAACCCATCATTTTCAAGAAACACTTGCCTGTGCGGTTCTCAGGTATTCAGCAAACCCGAAGTTTCCCACACTAGACCAGCTAGCCCTCCTATCTCTTCTAACAAAGGTGTCATCTCGATGTCCCCAAAGCGGAACACGCCCTTTTTACAATCCCAAAATAAGGTAGCAGCTTCTATTATCATGTTGTTAGGCTGGATCTCCAAGAGAGATGGCAGATTACCCAGATATTTTCTGACGAGGGTTTTGTCACTAGAATGTAAATCTTTCCACTAATTTAGCAATCTTGAGTGGATATTGGTGACCATGCCGAATCTGGGGACTTTGTGCCTCATATTTCTGCAAAACAAAAGGGTTAAGACCATACCTCCACCGGACTCGACTATTTAACATCAACAATTAGCATGAAGTATTTAGTTCTCCGAATAAATGCACAGAACGTGATGATGTCCGTTTGGGTTTAGGAATCCCTGTGGACTTTTGGACAAGGATATCTTAAAGGATCATTATTTGGACAACATAACTGACCCGACTAGGTTTAACTATGATGCATGCGCAATTTAAACAAAGTAAGGTTTCTATGTGGTTTTAGACTGGTACCCTTGAGCGGACAACTCAAGGGGAAAAGCACGGAACTGTCGACTGTACCGCTGGTCGACTAGTTTTACCGCAAATAAGCCTTTCCGAACTTAGGGGGTAATGATATAGGAAGAGCGCAACCACTCATCAAGCGTTGCTATAGTATTTGTTTGGCAAGAGTGGAGTACGGATTTGAGAATGATTATGCAATAATTAAAAGCATGTTGACATGTATTTGCACATTGAAAAAGCGATAAATATAGCAGTTTTATAATTTAAAGCAATTATAAAGGAAGGAAACAAGAAGATATGTCAGTTTTTCTTTTGAAGAAGAAACTAAAAGCTTAAAGGAATTTAATAAAATAATTGCACATAGTGGAGGTACAAATTTACAAAAAGGGTATGAAATGGTAAAAGCCTGAATATCCCCAGCAGAGTCGCCATGCAGTCGCGCCCCCTTTTTCCTTCACGGAATCAGGTTCATGACATTTTTCGTTATGGGACAACTCTTTTCCTTTGGAAAGGGCATTTGCAATTTTGAATAGTAGCCACCTAACGATTTAAGGTGCATTAGGGCACCTATAGGGTTCATTTATAAATACGTTTGGTAACTAGAGATAGGGTAAGAGCTTGAAATTATCCCAAAGGGAAGGTGTTAGGCACCCCTCAGGATCCACTAGTGTGGTTCCCGGCCAAACAATTTTTATGAATTTGTACAAGTAGCAAACAAACAAGTATAGCTCAAATAGTAGGGGGTTTAAGTTTAGACACACAAGTGTTTGAAAAAGGACAAATAAAAGGCAAGATTTTGAAAAGAATTGCAATCTAAATATACTTGGAAATGCGAAGGGGGTGTCCTAGGTTTGCTTATAATATGGATCACATCAATGCAATACCCAGCATGACACTCCTCAAAGAGGGGAAACACGTGGTATTAACACACCAGTCATCATATCTATGTCTACGCTTTCCCTCCCCATGAAGGTAATTAAAGTGAGGGTTGGTATCGACCCCTATTGCATGCTGTTACCCATCCCTTCCTATCAGTCCCGGAGGAATTTAGGACTCTTATCCTATAAAAGGGGAAGTTCTAGGCAGACTCTTAAGTTTAAAGGCAAAAAACTAAGGTGACATATAATAACAAGTAGGACTTCGATTAAAGGGAGCATGGAATACAAACGAAAGGCTCAAATATACCTCCACATATAGTGCACACAAACAGCATGACTCATACACAATTAAGATCTAAATTCAGATCCTATGAATAGTATCTAAGTGATAACAGCAGAATCAGATTTATTACATGACTTAGAAAAGAAGTCCGAATTAGGCTTGTCTACTGATTTTAACAGGTGAAAAAGCAGCATAAAGAAGCATGTTTCCAGTTTTGACAAATTTAGCACCTAAGGCTTACCTAGGTGTAAAACAATGTTACAGTCATCAGGGTTACTTAGGGAAGCCCATTTGAATTGTATTACTAAACATGTTGTTCCAAATGTTCAGAATTCCGGAATTATTACCAGCACTAGAGATGCCTAAGCGGACGTGAATGCAATCCTAAAGGCATGATATCTAATGCAAGAAAATGCAGAATAATGTATATGCATGACCTGAGCAGGATTTCTAAATGCATAAGTATATCATACTTTCAGAATATGCAGAAGATATGGAAATGATCCGTTTATTAGCGTTGTTTTTACCCTAAGGCAGGATCTCTAAGTGTACATGACGGCGCATAACATAATGGTAAAGTGCTAGTTATTAGAATATTTTAACACATGATTTTGTAAGTATGCACATGCTGACACAATAAACATAGAAACCTAAGAGCATGATTTCTAATGTGTGTATGAGTCCTAAGCATGATTTCTATTGCGCAATTAGGGATATAAACCTAACAACATTTTTTCTACCCTTAGCAACTATAACATGCACATTTACCCTATCCCTTTTCATTAGCCACCCCAATACTGGTTTACAACAAGTTATACAGACCAACATTGAAATGAATTACATAAGTAGAAATGCAAAACAAGAAGTTACACTATAGGGATCCTGATTAGGACTTCCTCCCTGAGTTATGTAATAAATCACTTCAAGTGCCAAGATTGTTCCATAGTGTTTCTCATATCCAGGTGTGTCAGAGTTCCCTAAGGACCTCAAGGGATCCTGGGCAGTGCTCACACCGAGAATTTATAGCCAAGACAGAGTAAGTGCAGTGTGGAAAGGCCAACTTTTATGTGTCCAATTTCAGAGGGAGCTCAAGGGTGCCAAGGCAAGGCTCACACAAAAGGGGCAGAACCTAGTGGTCTAAGAGTAAATGTGAGAGTGCTTGACATAGTTATAAAAGGGTTGAGTTGGAAACAGTTTTGTCAAAGCATGTTTGAAATAAGTTTGCAAAATAACAGAAGAGTTGCCTAGAGGAAACAATTTTGAAAGGAGAAGGGGATAGGAACAACAACAACTTGGAAAAAGCCAGTACACACATAACAAATTCAAAGAATAGTATCATCTCAACATTCACAAGCAGGGAAGTAAGGGGTTGGGGACATAGAGGGCCCAAATCAGAAACACATAAACATGGATGAGAAGAGATGCATATAGGCCAGCAAGTACGAAGAACAAGTAGGAACGGATTGGCCTTCAGAACACAAACAATTACTACTTCAAAGTATTAACAAGGGAATCATGCTTGAAATTAGAATAGTAATAAGACATAGTAGTCATATTGAGGACATGGGTCTACATAATTAGTTATGCCACTTAGTGTTAATCAAGTACTTTAGGAGTCTATGATACTAACATGGCATACTAGTTGAGGGAAATAAACAAAACTCAATTAGATATGCTGATTACACTTCAACAAGAGAGGGCAAAACTTAAGCATGCTGAATAAAGTAGTAAACAAGAAGGACAATTCAACATATGAGCCATTAATTTAGTGTAGAAGGAGACATGGATTAACAGACAAGGAGCACATAGAGTTGAGTTTCAGAATTGAACTAGGAACATACCAGTTAAGGAAACAAAGTGCAGAAAGTAAAGCAAGTAGTGTTCCATAGTCTAGCCTTGGCTTTTAGCCAGCTAGACAAGCAGTTAGCACAAGTAGTAGAGAAGGAAGAGAGAGTTTGAGTGTATGTGTGTGTCTGTATTCTGAACTAATTGTCCGTGTGTTGAAAGGTAAAACAAGTGTATATATATAGCACTTTAGTAGTAGAACTAATAAGGTAAAGAATTAGAAGCAAGTCAATTAGGGACAATCACAAAAATTACAGAATCAAATCACCTAAAGGGGTTCGGAATAGACCCCCTTAATTGGGGTAATTGATTAACGGTAACAATAAAGGTTTAATTAAGGAAAGAAGTCCAATTCATACCAAATAAAGAATCAGTAATAATCATAAAATTATACAGGCAATCAATTAAGGCAGAGATGATCAATTAAAGTCATAAACAAGGAAATAGATATAATCTATACACACGAATCTTAATAGAGCAAAGTAATCAGCAAAACCTTCAAAAGAATAGTGATTTTCAGAAAGAATTACTCAATTCCCATAGAATAGAGATTAGACCGAGTAAGACATCAAAAAAAAAATACAGTACTTAGCCGGAAAAGAAGGTTTGAACTCTAACAAAGATCAATTAGGGCAAAACCACAAAAATATCGGATTTAACAAGGAAAAATATTTAAGCCCAAAGATAGAGTAAACTAACCGACTGGTACCACCAAAATACCCAATATCAAAGCAAAGATTGAAGGAATCATATAGAATCAACTAGGGTTTAATATTCATGCACAAATTAGTCACGAAGACGAAAGGGTAATTAATCAAACACTTAGAAGTCAGAAAAACCCTTGAAAAACCACTTGGGATGAACCATGGTTTAGGAGGAGTGATTAAAAATTCGAAATAGTTAGTTAAAATTTAAAAGAAAAACGCTTAGTAATACTCGAATCACCTCATATCTAGAAAGATCTGAGAAGAATCGAACAATAACGAATCTAAGATTTTTTCGAAAAATAGTAGAGATGAAGAAAAATCGATTAAAAACTCATGGATATACCTAGATCTAAGATAGATCTAAAGAAAGGTGGAAAATTTCAAGAGTTAGAGTTTCAGAGAACCCAAAGAAGATGTGAGGACCTTAAAACGTCACCGGTTTTAGCCGGTAAAATCATAGATCTTACTCGAACATCTATGGATGGCTGGGAAATGGCATGAAAGACCATGTATAAGAGTTGAACCGCTCCAAGTTCACCTGAGGACCTCAGGGTAGTGTCAAACCGGCGTGGAGTGAAGCAGGGGTCAGGAGATGATGAGAGGCCATGGTTTCCGGCGAGGGAGGTGGCCGGAGAAGGGCGGACAGTGGTTAGGGTTTGAGGGTGTCTAAGAGAGAAGATAGGAGGAGAGGATTCATAGACCGCTCAAATGAAAAATGGGGTAGGGTTTGGGGGGTTGTTTGATTAAAAAGGAAAGAAACGGTGTGGACCGTTGATCTGAGAGATCAACGGTCGATATTAAATGGGGTAGGTGGGTTCCGGGTTTGGGTATGGGTAAACAGGGTGTGGATCGGGATTTTTAATTGTAAATTGGGCTGGGAATTAGGGGTCCGATTTGGCTATAATCGAAAGCCAATTTAGCTATAATTTAAATAGCAGTTTTTCCCTTTTTAATTTATAAAAAAAATAGTAAATAATTTCTGAAAAAATAATTTTCAAATGATAAAATTATTTATAATATATAATTAGCAATTTAAAAATATAGAACCCAATTTTATGCATATAAAACATAATTAAATCTTAAAAAGGGCTAATATTGTAATTATGTGCAATTTAGCTTTAAAAATACTAAATGTAATTATAAAAATATTTAAAAATTACCTTAGCTATATTTTAGCATAAATATAGAAATTCAATAGATAAATTATCAAAACAATAATTTTAAAAATAATTATTGTGGATTTTATGGATAAAAAGGGAGAAAATAAATCAATTTAAAAACTTAAAATTATGGAAAAAATAATAAAAACCTTGGACATGCTTATATATGCATATATATGCTATTTTGAAGGTATTTTGCATGTTTAAAAATATATAGGAAAAAATTGGGTATCAACAGCGGGACTCCGTCCAATCATACCAACAAGTACAAATACATTATCCAAACTTTTATAAAGGCTCAAAATACCACAAATAAAATAAAAAATAGGAATTTTCGATCAAAATCAATCTCTTAAGTTCATAAACTTCCAACATCGAACCAAACGTCCGATTCAAGTCTAACCAATCCAAAATGAACGCAAACTTTGCACATAAGTTCTAAATGACATAAAGAACCTATTTCAACTTTTTGAGCAACAATTTGACCTTGATTGCCTCAAAGTCAATTCCTGATCAAATCTATGACCTTCCAAAACTTCAACTTTCCTACTTTGCTAATTAGGCCCAAAACAACCTAGGAACCTTCAAATCCAAATCCGAACATATGACTTAGTCTATAATCACCCTACAAATTTATTGGAACCATCAAAACACCATTCTAAAGTCATTTATACAAAAGTCAAACCTTGGTCAACTCTTCCAACTTAAAGCTTTCAAATTGAAAATTATTCTTCCAAATCAACTCTAAACCTCTCAAAGATAAAAACAAACTATACACACAAGTTATAATTCATAATGTGAAGCTATTCAAGGTCTCAAACCCCCAAACAAATAGCTGAAACTAAAAATGACATGGCAGATCATTATAGTTTCTATGCTTCGAAAGTATCGTGAAAACAACTTGCATGTTTTAAACATTAGCATAGTGCTGTTAGATGAGAATCTCGGTAATAAAGAAGATCCAGTGGCCATTTTGGATATCAGGTTCGAAGCTCGAGCCAAAAGAGATCGTGTTAGTGTAGGTTCTTTAGAGAGGCCAATCGAGCAGGGAGGCTACTTGAGAGATCGAGTCAATTATGTGGAGCAAATACTCACATCTTTTTGGTAGTTCAGGTACATTTCTAAACCCGTTTGAGGACAAATAAGAGGTGGAGAATATAATGATGTGACTTGTCATTTTGAGTTCTAAAATCTTGTTCCCCTATTTGATCTTTCCCGTAGGTTCATTTGATTTTGTACAACTTGCAGTGATGGGTGGTTTGGATGTCGTGGGGTTCGAGAGTGTATTGGAACACTTAGTTCCATACTGGAAGCCTTAAGTTATCAGAATTGATCAAGGTTTGACTTTTGGGTGAATGCCCCATAATTTATAATTTGAAGGTTCAAATAAGTTCGTGCGATAATTTTGGACTTGCGCGTATGTCTGGATTTTGTTTTGGAGGTTCCTAGCAGGATTTATCGCCATTTCTCATAAGTTGGCAATTTGAAGGATTTTGGAGTTTATAAGCTTGACCAGATATTTAATTTGATGTTTTCATATTCCAATTGGTGCTATGGGATTGTACAGATATTCGTGTTGCCGAATGGATCTTGTATACAAAGCTTTGTTGAGGTATAAGGTTTCTAGGTATGAATCGGACGCTTGAAGTTTTGGAGCTTATGGACTTAATAGAGTTCAATGTGTGATTTGCCCTTTGATTCTTAGATGTGATGATTCTGTATGTGTTTTAAGGCCTTGGATAGGTGTGGTTAGGTTTTATGGACTTATTGGAATTTTTGTATAGAGTCCTAAATAGCTCAAGTGATTTTCGAACCACATAGAGCATATTTTGAAGTTGTTGATTTTCGGTGTAGGAGTTAGAGGCTCATGATGTTGAGAGGGGTGACTGCTAGGGCATGGCACGAGTATCAGCTTTGGGAGATTTCAAGGTAGTTGTTGTTCTTCGCAGGCCTTGAAGTCCCTTTTCTCTTGGTTTATATTATTACTATTCTATCTTTCTAATAATTATGTATTTTGGGATCAGACTCTGTATTTAAACTATTAAGCGCTCATGTACTTGTTGACACCAGATCATCGGATAGTTTTTAGTTGTATTATTATTGTTGACTTCAGTTATTTCTGATTATTCAGTTGTTGAGACTATTTATTTATATTATTTAAGTTTATTCATGTGTTGGCTTTCCTAGCAAGTAGTGTTAACTACCATCACGGCTTCGGTGGGATTCATGATCGTTACATTTGAATAGGATATCGAATATTTCATTTCTAGAATAAATATGATGTGTATCAAGTAGCAACTAAAAGCATGCTTCCACATGAATGCATGAGGTATATATATACAATCACTCAACACACCTCGTGTGCTTGGCACAACTGTCCATCACAATCAAACACACTCAGTATTGTATGGTTTCCTAGCATAAATGCCCCCTCCCCAGATATCACAATCTATGTGGCTGACATAGTCTGCATGTCAAAATCAAGCACCAATATGGGTGTCTATTCTCACATGGTCTATAGTAACATAGATATTCACCTGACTCCGGAGGAACAGATCCAAGTCCAAATGTCAATCATATCACTATCAATAATTAATATCCGATCATAGTGTCCTTAGTGCTAAAATTGTCAAATTTCCTCGATATTCAACTCTCTGTACTTATGCATATTCATATGAAATAATATATTAAGATGCACCAGGACACATAAATAAAAGTGTGTATGAATGCTCACAAGGATATGCGATGGCTACGACTAATTATTTAATTTAACTTTTCATAATAGTTCAATATGATTAATAAGAAAGCCATAACTCTAAGCATGATTTCTAATTATGATTAAGATCCACCATATAGTCATGACATCAAGAAAATAAGGATAAATAATTCACACAATCCAAATAAGGTACACTATGAGCCTAATTCTTTTTGGACATGATCATAACCTAGATAAAACATATACGTTCGTCATATCACATATACGTAGCTTCCAAATTAAATAAGGATAGACATAATATTTACCTCCACTCGGAATACCGTCAACTTTTCAAGATCGCTTTCCATTCAAAACTACCACCAAATGACGCGAATATATTCAAATTGTCATGCCTCGACCCTGGGAAGCACAACCAGTGCTCAACCGAGATATCCCAGTCAAGTAAGCTTACATGATGCCTTCTACTCAACCATACCCATGAATCATGTGAGGATGAACACCATCAGTTAGACAAACCAGAAAATAACATGTAAAAAATCAATTTCATTACTTTCTTTTATTTCATTGGCACTCTTAGCCACACATGTAAATTATCTTTCTTGGCACAATGGCCGCATTTCATACTTCATACTTCATGATTTCATTCTTTCATTTGATATGAATTATAAAACCTTTAAAGATGCTTATAAAGCATCCAAAAAACCATAGTTTTAGCTCATGAATACACATGGGCTTTCGACACATTGAAAACATTTACAAATAAGAGCATAGTAATTTCAATGTAACCATGGATTGAGTTCATAATTGTTTGATGATACGATAATACTTGATTTATTTTCTCATGTGGTTCCCATGATATATATATATATATATATATATATATATATATATATATATATATATATATATATATATATAAGAGCAATTAAGATATGGTTTGAGTAATTAAACATTTGATACATCGAAACACTTATGACGATTTAGCATAATAAGGATGGGAGATTCGTCAAGCCATGCTTGGAATATATAAGGAACTCATGGAATTTGATTCTATGGGAAGAGTTTAGCCAACATACCTTGATTAAGCTTTCGTTAGAATTACTACAATCTTCCTCTACTTTTAGCAACTTCAATCAATAGAAACATAAGCAAATTGGACAAAACATAGGAAGGTGATCATAGGTTCAGCTTATTTAGGCATTTCATCAAACATCAAATATGCGAAAGCGACTATAAGGTACTATGATGGAATTATTTCACCCCACAACCAATCCTCCACGTCAATAATTCACCCACATTAGTTCTACGACTTCCATACTACCATCATTGGAACATGCATGCACAAATGACTACTCTTAACCCAAGAATCATGTCTCTCATTCCTCTCATTCAATCCCAAATTTAAAATTGAGATATGGGGAAAGACCTTACCTCTTTTGTAGAAGACCTTGCAAGCTTTCTTGTTGAATTTTTAAGCCTTTGAGCAAGAAATTGGAATTTGGAGATGTTAATGCTTCTCCTGCTCTCTCTAGCTCCCTTCCCCTCTCTCCAAAATATCAGATGTTTGCTTCAAAACGACCACCTTATGCCTTTTTATTTGAATTGGGTTGGGTAAAATTTCCCAAATTGTCAACCTTCAGCCCAGGTATGCGATCGCAGACTAATCCGTGAAGTGGACCGCAAATTGATCCTCCAAAACTATGCTGGTCTGATCAAACCAGCGACCGATTCTACGGTCCATGGATCGATTAGGCGGTTGCACATTGGACCACGGAATCTCCTCCCAAAATTTTCCATGCTGATTATGCGGCGGATATACGGCCCGTGAAATGGTTATATGGTCGCATACTGGACTGTAAAATGACCTTCAAAATCAAGCTTTTTCTGGTTCAATCTGTGATGGTTCTGTGGTTAGCAAAACAGTTATGCAGTTGCATAATGGACCAAAGAAACCTCTTGTTCTGCAAATATTTTCACCAACTCCACAATGCATTGCACAACCCAAAAGGTCCGTACCACGGCGAGCTTGTCTACAACCTTCCAAATACATTAGCCTACCATAGTATCATAAACCGCACATCGTTGACAAGATTTTTATGGGGCCTTACACAAATATTATTTAAATGATTAATTATAAGCTATAGAAGTCAACTCTAGACAATAATTCTTCGACCTCTAATAAAATCTTAAAAATTCAATAGAAGTTCGTCCAGGCCCACATGTAAGCATGTGATTTTTGCCATATGAAATAATTACTCCCAAAAAATTCAAAATAAAACGATTTTCCTTGGTGTGCAATTTTGAGAATTTTTTTGGCATTTTTGGATAATTATTTGTATTTGTCTGTGCATGTTTATTTGTTAAATTAATAAAAAATACAAAAATATGTCGCATTTTGCATGTAGGATTTAATTCTACAATTGTTAGTAATTAAGTTTGTTTTACAAAATTGAAAATTACAAAAATAGGCATCTTTTGCATTTTTAGCATTTAATGTCCAAATGTACAATGTTATGCTTAATTATTACTTAATTGTGCATTAATTATTATTAGGAGTTAATTTGCGCTTTTATAACTTAATAATAATTTAAGGATTTTTTAGAATTTAGTTTTAGAAAAATAAAAGAAGAAAAGAGAGCAAAAATACAAAGAAAATCGGAATTGGGCTCTTCTTCAAATTCAAGCCACAAGCCCAAAAAATACCCAACCTTTCCCATGACCCGGTCCATTTCAAATCGGGTCGACCCGGTCCATAACCCAAATACCCAACACCCTCCTATCTTACACAAAAAACAAAACAAAAAAAGAAAAAGAAAAGTAAAAAACCCTAAACCTAACACCAAACTCATCTGCCCCCCTATCTCTTTCCCTCTTCTTCTCCAAAACTCTCCAAGCCCAGCCATGGCTGCTGCCCTTTCCCCCTCACGCCACACTCACACACACACACCACCAAGAAGCTCATATTCTCCATGTTGAGCTCGAAGATTCCAGCAGCGACGTGAACGACCATGGCTGCTGCTTCATCTTCTCATCACAAGCAACCTCACATCCAAACGACCCCTCCTCCGTGGTCCACCATTGACGCAGCCAGCAGAACTGCTCGTCGAACACTACTGCTCCTTCATCGAACACTGCTGCCTCTCCCCGTCGCCTGCTACTTCGTCCAACGAACAACAGTCCAAATGCTGCTTTCTTCTTCGACTTCTTCGTCAAAACAGCTCGTCGATGCTTCACCTCCAGCTGCCTCGACTCCTTCTGCTTCACCTCATTGCCACCGTCTTCAACCAAACACCCTCTTGTGTCGTCGCGACTACTCCCAAAACCAAGATCTTTCTGCTGCTTCCGTGATGTCCAACCATGTCCATCACGTCTAAACCCAAACCCCATCGCTTCTGCTGTGTTGCTGCTGCTTCGTCAAGCATTTGATTCGAAACGAACCCCGTTCCTGCTCGCCAAGATATTTGTCGGGCAGATTCGAGTTATGTTGGTTTCAAGGTTTTCGGGCAGATTTGTTTTCATCCAAGTTCTTCGTGGTTTCGATCCGGTTAGTGGGTTCAAGTTTCACTTTTGTCCGTATTTTGTTTTTGATATTCTCGAATCTAAAATCGGTAAATGTTTGATTTTTGTTTTGTTCGTGTTCATTGTTTTGTTAATTTTTCAGTTTGTTCATGCGAAATTGTTAGTTTAATGTCGTTAGATTCAAATTGAAGTTTAATTAATTATTTCTTCAGTTTGTTTCATGTGTTATGTATTTTTTTCCAGAAATTGTTAATGTTGGTTAAATCATTTCAATCCGTCATGTTTGTTATTTAATATGGATTTAATGCATGTTCAATCTTTGTTTGAAGTTCATTTTTAGTCCAGTAATTTAATTTGAGTTTGTCTTGATTTTTGATTTGTTGATTTAGTTTGAATCATGTATTTTGTTGTTGATATTGTTGTCTTTTTGCTCATTCATTTTTTGTCTAAGTTAACCAGGATTGGTTCCCAATATGGTTAACTTATTCCCGTTAATTTGAAGCTGTATGATTCATCTGTGTTCATGAGATTGGTTGTTGAATTTGTTTAGAAAATTGGTCATATTTGCTATATTTTGGTTGAGATTGATTAGATGATTGGTTATAGCTGATGGGGTAGTTTGGTAAATTGCAGTACGTTCAGGGGTAAAATGGTAATTGCAGTAAGGTCGGAGGGGTATTTTTGGAATTAAACATTTGAACAATTGTTTAATATAATGTGGGACAAGACATAAATTAGTGGGGGAATATTGTAATTTTTTATGTTAAGTATGGGGGACAAGATGTAATGGGGTGTGGTTGATATAATTGTTTGAATGGGGGACAGGACATAATGTAGTGGGGGTGGGAATAATGTAATTATTTATGTTAAGCATGGGGGACAAGGGTTTAAAATAAGGAAAACATTAAGTAGTGGGGACAAAACATGCAATTGGGGGAATATTTCGGGTTGGGGATTCAAGACAAGAGTCTTGTTATATATAGAGTCATTTGATACATTTTAAGGGGAGTTTTTTTTGAAGACTTGAGAGAAAAGACTTGAACTAAAAATACTTACTTAGAAAGAGAGGAAGACATTCTGAAAATCCTGAGAGAGTGTTGGAGAGTTTAAAAAGAGAAAACAAAAACAAAGTGAGAAACGTGTTTAGTTTCAAGTTTAATACACGCGTGGGTTGTTGCTGTTTAGTTTGTTTACAAACTTTCGGGTTTGTTCTATTGAGTTGTTCAGTTTTTCTTCAAAGTTTTTTGGGCCTTGAATCTGGGTCGAATTGCTGCTGGGTTGCTGTTGTTGCTGTGTATTTACACTACTGCTGCTTCTACTGATCTTCATCTTCTTTCCTTGCTTTCCAAATACCAGGTGCACAAATGATACACTGGTTCATCTTGTAAGCCACTCGAAACATGAATGCAAAAATGAGAAAGATTTGAAGTTGTAGTTTAATGTAGTCTTTTCTTTCTTTTACTGTCTGTATATAGAATATTATATCCGTTGTCCATGTAAACTCTTTAAACGACTCATTTTCGAAACTTGACTATAATAACTCGAAAGTATGTAAATAAAGTAGGACCTTTTCTTCATTTATTTTAGAAAACGAACTTAATAGAAAAAATGTAGTCACTATAGGTCTATCCTTTTAAATAAAATGAGACGAGCCTCGCCAAATAAAATGCACAGATTGCGGGGCCCTCACAAA